>NC_081826.1:240982750-241282750 GCF_030867095.1 Alligator mississippiensis
TACTCATTTGGAGTGAGTTGGGAGCTAGAAATAGCCCCTGGTCTGGGTGGGAAAGAGAGCTCCCCATCCTCCAAGCCCTCCCAATGGACCCTGCTAGACCCCCTGATCCTGCCAAACCTTCCCAGATCTCATCAACCCCCTGCAGACCCCACTAGCCACCCCATCCCTCCAAGGACCTTGTGGACCCCACTTGCCTCCCAGATATTGCCAACCCCTGTTAGACCCCACTAATCCCTGCTGTGGACCCTGCTTCCCCCTTGATCCCTGCTTCAGGCCCTGCTTGCCTCATGACCCCTCTGTGGATCCCACTTTCTCCCCCAGTTCCTCCTGCAGACCCTGCTTGCAAAACAGATTCCCTGAGGATTTAATCAATTTATGTAGTACAGTCTACCTTTGACAGAACGCTTTCTTTTATAATATTGTTGGCTAAAATAGTGGTTTGTGTTGGGTTTGAGAATTTTTCATGTTACTTCTCAGAGTAACTCCAAGGATCTCAAATATAACAGATACTCAAGTGAGGGTGGAGAAGAGATAGAAAGAGAGAGAGATTGGATAGGACATGGTAGTAGCATAATGGGGGGTGGGCAACTGGAGCATCAGCCTTGGGTGCCCACTTAGAGTGGGTGCAAGAACAACAGCCACCACCAGAGATGGCCTTAGGGAAGGCAGGCAGAGGTGGGCAGGCAGGGGTGCAGGAGTGGAGCAGGCTCCACTCTGCCTGCACTGCCTGGCCTGGCTCCTCCTGAGCAGTGGCCTCAGGGACACTAGGATCTCAGGGGCACTAGCTCCCAAGCTGCTGGCAGATGACATCACCCTTGCCCCATAGTGAGCTGCTGGGGTGGCTGTGCCCAGGGGTCTGCTATGACAGGGCAGGGACATGTCCTGCTAGTGCCTAAGCCTGGCATGGGGCTGGGACTGTGCAGGCAGTGAGCAGCATTGGTGGGGGGAGGGTGGGAGTGGAGCGGCACAAGGTGCTTACCTGCTCCGTGCTCCGTTGGGTGTAAGGTGGGGTGGGGTGGGGTGGGCCAGGACAGGCACATGGAGTAGAGTGAAGCAGAGTTAGCATCTGGGAAGGGAATGTTTGTTTAAGGGAGGAGAGGAAAGTTGGGACTCAATCAGGATATGGTGAGGCTGGCCTAGTCCATTCCCTACCTCCCTCTACCCTACTCCCCTATGCTGTGCAGGATTTCAGGGCAATGGGGGTGGGGGGGAGGGGCAGGTACTGCCCTGCATGGCTGAGCTGAGGGTGCTTGAGGGGACCCCATGAGGGTGGGGATGGTGACTGGGCTGGGTTGGGCACTACTCCTCCTGCCTGGGGAAGGGATTAGCTATGGTGGACTGGGTCGGCGGGTTGTTTGGCACCCCCTTGACCATGGTGCCCTGGGAAATCATCCACATTGTCCACCCCTAAGGCTGGGTCTGGCCACCACCCTTGCTGGCCCAGTCCTTCCTGCAGCTGGCCTGGCCCTTGCTGCCACCCCTACTCAGTATGGTTGGAACCAAGATTTTGTGAAGTGGGGTGACAGAGCAGCAGCTGGTGCTGCAGATATGGGTGCACCCCTGCTCTCTGCTCCCCTCACCCACCAGGGCAGGCAGACCACCCTACTGGAACAGCAGCTGGGGACAGTTTTTAAGGACCCAAATCAGGTAATATCACCCCCTGCTCTCAGCAACCCCTTCCTTCCTCTCCATGCTCAGCAGTATGTCCCCTCCCCTCCCATTTCCCCTCTCTCCTGCCTGCTGCTGCTGTCTCCACTGTTTAGCTGGCCTGGGGGTGGGGGAGCTCTCGAGTTTTTCCTGTCCACTCCAGCCAGGCTGTATGGGGAGCTAGGCTCAGCAGGGGATACCAGCAGTGGCAACAGGCAGGTTCCCCTGCCCTGTGGGGAGGTGGCAACACGCAGGAACATCCATGGGGATTGGACAGGGAATAGAAACATTCCCAGTGCCATCACTGCTGTTGTCTTGGGCTGATCCTGGCTCTGGACATTGCCTAGCTACACCAGGGTATGAATGGCTGCTGGAGACAGCAGTGACAGTGGCAGCAGCAGATGGGACAGGGCGGGAATGGGAGGGGAGGAGATGTTCTGCTGAGCACAGAAGCAAAGGGGAGGGAATTCTTACTTGATTTGGGGACTTAAAAATGTCCTTGGCTGCTACTCCTGTGGTGTGGTCTGGAAGGAGAGTGCAACCACATCATTGCACCTTTTTTAAATCTGCCCCTGCTGCTCAGGGCGCAGACACTGATAGTTACCCCCCTGGGAAATGGCAACCCTTGGGATTCAAACTGAATAACATAAAAATGCATTTTCATTGGATCAAAGAGTTTGAAATATTGTAATAACTCATAAGATTGATTTTACATATTAGATATTTACTAAGTTGGAGTTTCATTTACTTAAATCTCTTTTCTCTAAATTTACCAGCTTTAATTATTGTTATAAAGATTAAACAAATAACTTGGAAGCAATTCTTATACAGTATCAATAGAAATCCAAATAGCTTAAATATAAGTGATGCAAAAATATACAGCACACATGGAATTCACACCAAGTATATGCAAAGCAGAGTGTTAACTATATTAACCTTGCTCAGTCAGAAATTTTCAAGAAACACCACCATATTTTTTTGAAGCGTTCATATCTGTCATTTAACTGATGTGATCTTTGCTAAGTTTGCCAAATCACTGAGGCCTGAATACCATTCAGCGATGTTAATTTTGTTTCCCGATTTTCAGCTTTTAAACAATTATTCTCCTGGCAATCATTCTAGTCTTGAGTATAAATAATATTTCAAGCCCTTTGTTGATATCCAGAAAATGTTGTATATCTACATTAAGAGATTCTGGGATCTAATGGGAGAACCATGCATATCATTAAGCTGAAATGCCTATTTATTTCCTCCCAGATGGGAAAGAGTACAGGGTAGTGCCATGGCATATGCATTAATTTTATTCCTTCCGCAAATTTTAGCACACATTATTTTTGCAGCTTTTGAGCCTGTGCATCTTACCAAACATCCATTAAAGTGTAATTTCTGCAGAAAGTCTCAATCTTAACACATAGGGTATCAGATAATTTTTGGATAGCTGGGCAACCCTGGGACAGTTAGGGAAAGGGAAAGGATCTTGCTTGGGAGAATAGAGGAGCAGAGTGTAGCGAGAGAGGGGTAGTTTGAGTCCAATGAGGAGAGAGAGATGAGAAGGATGAGAGAGGTTTTCTTGGCTCCTGCTATTCTGAATATCCTACAGATTGAAAAGACTTGTCCTGAAGTTTCTAACAGTAAATAAAAGACACAAGTTAAATTGCAGGAAGAAAGCAGCCTATCAGAATGTAATACCTGGGTATACCTGCATGTCTGTCTGTCAGCATAGTTACTCTATTAATCTTTATGAATATTTCTCTATTTGAAAATTAGTCTCTTGTAGATTTCCTGTAGACTTCCTGCTAAATCTATTCCGTATCTTTCAGTGTGTATTTACATTCTGTTTCTGTTCTCAGACTCCTTTTTGATCTGGTGATATATTTTCCTCCTCCGGACCTGAAACAGAGGAAGGATGGACCATATTACCAAGATAATGTTTACTCAGGAGCAAGTTATATTAAAGCATTTCCTCCAATATTATATGGCAATTCACAAGGCCAAATTTAAATTCAGCCTTTTAAAAAATTTGCTTACTGATGTGCAAGTGAACTGAGTTTGGCTTAGCTGACACTGAGCAGACAAAAGAAAGTGTTAAACAGGGCACAGTCTCCACATTCTCATACCCTTCCATTAGCCACTTTTCTTTTTATGCTCCTCTTCTCTGGCTGGTAATTCCTTAGGGCCTGGAGTAAAAATTTACATCAGAGTCCCTCAGGCTTTCTTATGCAGTGGGCCAAATTCATGGGTAATGTGTTGGTGTAAGTCACACATGACAGTCTAAAGGCCAGTCAGTACTACAAGCTCTCAAGAGCAGCTTGAGTGAGCACAAGGTTTTAAATAAGGTTGCAGAGGTAAGCCTTGGGGGACTGATTTTAGCTGGCCCTTATTCAGGCATAGAATGAAATTATTTTTTTCTCTTGCTTAGTCAAACTTATGTTAAGTTTATAATTCTAGCTACAGAAAGTAGAGCAGGGCTGTTCACTTGAGCAAGTGAGTGGGGAAAATGATGATGGGTGGGAGAAGTTTTGCCTGGCTCCCTCACTGCTCATCATCCAGAACAGTTGCTGGAGAAGGAGGGTAATCCTGAAAAATGGTAGGATAATACCTACCACAATAAGGAGGGAGGGTTTTTCTTTTTTCAGCCATTCCTTTTGTGATGGTTCAGGGACAGGCCCAAATTAAATAGTTTCAAGCAATTCAGAGGAAGCATTAGATTGAGTAGCTTACTTCTTAGTGGGGTGGGAAGAATGTGCAATGACAGTTACATTCCCTATTGACTCTCCTCTGAATCTCTTCCACAGCACCAGCTAAATTCTATAAACCTGACATTTTTGAAAGAACAGACCCAATGGATGAACACAAAAATGCATGCCCGAGTGCACACCTACATGCTAATGTAAGTTGACCTCTTAAACACCAGCCTTATTGGCCGTACTTCTCTAATTTCTGTTTTGGTCAACACACAGAAACTCTGTAGGAATAATTTCTGCTATGTATGAATTCCTTTATAGCCTTTCCCCAGCATTTCAGGGGCATCGTGCAGCACAGGACTGCATCACAATCCCATCGTCTTTTGAAGTTTCTCTCAAGAATCCAGAGCCACAGAGAAATGGGTAATGTTTACTGACCTTCTTCCACTATTACCCCATTTTCTAAAGATGGATCAAAATTGATTATTTTCATTTTGACATGTAATAATCCAGACTATGCCCTTGGTTTAGATCTCAGGGCATACAGTGACAATAGCAGAAGAAGTTGCAGAGACAGCAGCTTTTTGGATATCATATGTGGCAGTCTCAGACTGTACAGAGTTTTTTAAGGAAAAGCGGCCAGTTTAGCAAGGTGTATGCCATAGTCCCTGGAGGACTAATAAGAAGTGTTCCTTATGCATTTATTGGACATTGTATTCAAATGCAATCTTCAGATCTGCCCAGAGACAGCTGAGCACTATGCACAACGTCAGATCTTACTATTTTATAGTCATCTACCTATCTGCCATTTGGAGTTCTGGGGTGGAAGAAAGATATGTATGAATAATTTTAAGCAATCAGTTTACAAGCCCAAATATGAATATTTAGTAAATCCAGCCTCTGGATCAGAAGTGGGAAGGATTTAAAGAATAATTTTTTAATGTTTATAGAACTTTAAATACTGTAGAGTCAGATTCTTCACTGATTTTCACTTTGTACCACACCATTGAAAAAAAATGGCATGACATGTCAGTGCTGCATGTAATTTGTAGCTGAAGTCAATAGAAAATAAGAAGAAGACATTGTATTATTTACTGTTAACATGAAAGAAAGTACTGTTGACCAAAAAAGCAGTAGCTCTGACTTACTGTTTCTAATTACTATTATATTCTATTTCTGAAATAACAAGAACACCATCACCACATCAAGCAATTGCCTCCTGGCTAGTATCTCAGCAAACACTTGTGACTATTGACTCAAATGAGCAACCCAACAAGGAAGTTGTTAGCCTAAATGAAAATGATAACAGAGGCAAAAAACGTCGGCCTGGGAACTGAACTAATAAGGGAAAGAACCTGCATGAAGCTGCTGGCACCATTTTAAACCTCAGGAAGAATAAAAGAAAGCAGAGCTACTGAAATTAACTTGTGAAGCTGAGTAAACAAAAAATCTACGTTCATCTTTTCTTCATGCAAAGCTGATGGCTGCAAGTCTCTTAACAGTTATGTCTTTAGTATGACTTTACATGTTAAGTTGCAGACAGGGTTTACAGTGCAAAGTGAAGTCAGTGAAGAATAACAATTTAACCATCCAACACCAGTTTTAACCAGTCAAATGTTTTTGCTTTTTGGCTTAGGTACAGGAAGAGTCAGAAGCTCATGGTTTCTGTGACAACATAGGGTTAGGTGACCTGGATATGTCCTTCCAAACCATTCCTGAGGAATAAATAGGGTGTTTGTAAACAGGATGGCTAAGCATTCTTGCACAAGATCCCAAGTTCACAAAGCACGAGGCAATAGGGTGAGAAGTCAGAGGTGAAAGGTGATAAGCCATATTGGGCCTGTTCTTCTGTAGAGCCTCTGGCTGCTGTTCAGACTGAGGTCTTGGAAACAATCCACTGACAGGCCTCCTGCCAGGGGATTTGTTACTGTGAGAGCTTGGCTTAGACAGGATTTTGTTACAAAAATTGTCTTGATTCTTTTGCTGTTTTATGAAAATCTCTCCCCAGCTCAACTCAACCCCCGCCCCTCCATCCGTCTAAATTGTATATATCTGGGTGAAATGCACACACAAATTCGTTTCCTATGGATAATGTACTGAGGGGGTATTTGCTTTTTAGAGTCAGAGGCTCAAAATTATGAATTTATTATGCAAAGTAATAATTGCAAATTACATTGGCAAACTGTATTCCAAAAATAGGATATTAATATAACTAAAAGGATTAAAAGAATATGGGCTGTTAACTTGGGGCTACTGCAGATATTTTAGCAGGTTATATATCTCTGTTCTACCTAAACCACCAGAGGAAGTATCTTTCATTTTAAAGGTCTAGTTAGATACTGTAATTAATTTACCCACCTACCATTATATGTCCTATTTGCATTGAGTGGTATCTTATGTATATTATGAAATAAAGTGCAGTTAGAACTTAAGCCTTGTAATAAGTCTGAGTGTCCCTCATTCGATTCATCTGTTGGCCTAGATATATTGCTCTGATTATAAGTCTATTTTCCCCCCTCTAAAAAAGCCATACAAATTACACTTGGCTTATGAGGGGCCAACCTATAATCAGGCCCTCTACTGCCTTAACTTCTGTTTTTTTGTTGTTGTGTATGCAGTGAAAACAGCAAGTCAGAATTTTTTAAGTGAAGTTTTTATTTTAATATTTTAGTGTATTTAACCCTTTGGGTACATTCCTTGATTATTTGTTTCTTCTGTGGAATATTTTAGGGGGAATAGCAGGTCAGAGATTCTACTGTACTTAACTTATATTCAGGGGAAAAGCTGCTTTTCCTGTAAAATTGAACATGAAAATATGGGGTTGACTTGCACACAGGGTTAACTTATAATTGGAATAGTATGGTATGTCAGAATTGAGCACAAAATACACTGACCTCAATCTGTAGATCCAGTCAAGCCGTGTTGGCTCTCAACCTGATGAGATGGATATTGGGGTGTAAAGATGACTGTATGCCATCCCTGCACTTCCTTGGTCCTTGGCGGATCCTCAGGACTTCTTTAATTTTGGCCAGCATCAATATTCTCTTGAGCTGTTGCATTACTCGGTAGTTTGTTCCAGCTACAGCCCCAGCTTTTGCCCCTCATGGCAAGACTATCAGCCCTGGAAGCCTTATTTGCTTTGCTGTTTCTCTATTTTACGCCAGGGATACTCAGAGGATTTGTTTGCAATCAAGAACTTCTTTATAAGAAACAGAGATTTTTTATAAAGTATGCTGCCATAGAATAGTTTTCATCACTGGCACATGTGTCCCATTAGGAAGCACTTGGTAGTAGCTTCAGTTCTCCAGGATAGTTGAGATTGTGGCTAATTACAAGAAAAATAAAGATAGGTGCTAATAAACCCTGCAAGTAATAGTCAGAATAGTGGTGCTGTAATTCATAGACATAAGACCATTAGAAAGCTTGTAAAACTGGAATTGTTCAGTGATATTTTTTTAAAATACTTTGGAAAGCACAGTAGTCTGAGCACAAGAATAAGATTAAAAAACTCCTAACTTCCATGTCTGGTTCTGATATAGAATCTACCTGTAGAGTTGTGTAATTTCTTAGGGTCTCATCTTTTCTATGGGAAATTTCTCAGATATTTCCATCTTTGCTAACACTGAATCAGTGCCACTAGTGTTAGCAATTTTGATGGTGTTAGTGTAGCTCATTTGCCAACTACCAGAAGCATTTTTAATACTAGACATCTAAATGTCCCCTTGAAGCAGATTTACTCTAATAAGGACAGTGCCTTAGAATCTATACCTAAATAAAAAGGGAACAGAAATTCTTCCTTCTCTCCCAAATAAGAGTGGATATATAGTTATTTCATAATGGTAACTGACTTTGAAGATACAACTGCTGTGAGTGTTACACATTTATGTTACAAAGGATGTAGTACTTTGTTGTCACTACTACTTTTTCTTCTCACATACCTTGTTTCAAGTTATTTCTATGAAAGGAGTTCAATTTCCATTCGGAAAATGTCACAGAAAAAAAAACAAGTCAGGCAGCCTTGGTTCAGATATGTACCATGGGAAAATTAAGCCAATAAAAAAGTATTTTAATCGTGGAACAACAAACTTTTATTTTGATATTCAAGCAGTGATGTCCAGAGACCATTCAATTCACTGACTACTCCATGGAACCCAAGAGAAACATTCATTTAAATGGAAGCAATCTGCAGCCTCCTCTGTTGCTCATCTCAACAGACCTGCAATACTAATAACAGGCACTAAGGTAAACACATTGTGTATCACAACATGATTTCTTTAATGAAATGTCCATCTGCCTTTTTTAGTTAATGTTAATCTTGTTTTATTCTTACTTTTCCTGGCATGGTTGGAAACACTACTAGTCTTCTCCCTACTCCCTTCTCCCTAAAACAAAATCAATACTTGAAACAGAAATTAGCAAGACTACAACAGTCTAAGTACACGATAGGTCTCTTACCGTGTACAGAGCTAGACCAAGAAGAGGTACATTCTGGGAGAGGGTTTTCATTATCACCTGTAGCAACAGGGATTAGCTGCTGCTTCAGCTGTGTTATTATCATACTAGATATACCAGTGTTTTGATTTAGTATGAAATATTCTAAATCCCTGTCATTTGTAAAAGAGACTGTGTAATTTGATTAAGATCTCGCTAATGTGAATTTTGCTGGTGAGTGAGCAGAGTCTAGCTTTACTTGTTTTGTGTACAAATTATGAGATGTACAGAACTGAGGATGTGGTGAGGTCTTATATGAGTGAGATATTAAGTGTACCAAATAACCTTGCCAACCTAGGTGAAATAGTGAAGTGCTGATAAGAGAGGGCCTACTGTAAGCAGAAAAATGTTTGGCATCTCAGTTTAAAAAGAAAGAAAACATATTGACAAAACACAAAGTTAGATAAAAATTTCCAATAAAAAGGGAAAGTCTGGCTTTTATTTATCTGCCAGGGCCTGAGATTAGGATTTAGAACCTGTTTTTCCACTGCCTTGTAATCTAGGCAGTTATTTATACTTGCACAAGGTAAGTGTGCTCTGATGCAGGGGTAAGGCATAACTTTAATTCTTACATGCACAAAGACTAAGAATTATATTTAATAAATGTCTTAAGCAGCTAGAAGTTAGGCATTGCTCCGTCCAATTTGTATCTCCCTGTCCTGGAGTAGAATTCAGAACCTTGTGTGAATGGCGTCTCTACTACACAATGCATGGGCCAAGTTAGATGCCTCAGAATGGATGCAAAATAGTTGGTCCACTCAACAGGAAACTGCTTGAAATCAGCATGCAGCTCCCTAGAGCTAGATCCACGGAAAACAAGGGTGAGTCTTAAATCTTAGACTTTATGATATTGTTTTGGAATTGGCTCCACTGACAGCTCAGAACATTCTCCTGGGGCAGATACCTATAGCTGAACATGACTCATTCTTCTCTTAAAATATGGACATTAGGAATGTTGGAGTCTTTTTTTAATAAGTTAGGTCAATAGATCAGAGCACTCAGGCAGGAAATGAGAGACCTGGGTGGCACAGATTCACTGGTAGGGATAAAAAGTGCCACCTGCATGGGATAGCTGATAGTCTGGTGATTAAGGCACCTTCCTGGGAGGTGTGAGATCTAGGGTTGACTCTTCAGGCAGCTGGGAACTGAATCTATGTCTTCCACTTCCTGGGAGGATACTCTAGCTATTAGGCTGTTCCATAACAAAGGGGTTGCGGGGGAGGGGAGCACCCACTTGTAGAAATAGACAAGATTATAAATTATATAAATAGGTAAGACCTATTTACTCACACAAAAACAAGAGAGTTAATGAAATGAAATGGGAAAGAGACTGATAAAAGGAAATACTTATTTTTTTTTTTTACACATTCCATAGTTAACCTGTTGAGTTTATTGCCATTAGATATAACTTAAGCCAAGAGATTAATAGGATTCAAAAAGGATTAGACATGCATATGGGTAATGAAATATCCCCAATCACATTACACAGGATGCTGGTTCTCAAAGACTTTTATAGATTAGACTGCATCTTAACAGAGAGTTTCATGGCCCAGTGTCCCTCCTATCTGAAATCATGTGTAGCATCTCCCTTCCTATCTATGACTTATAATACATATCAACCCTGTGACAAGCTAGAAAAGAGGTAACAATATAGTTTATACTTCTGTATTACTATTATTCAATGCAAGCAATTGTTGATTTGCTTACATAGAATACTCATAGTTATAAAACTGTATATGGATTTCAGCTGATTTATAAGGGAATTTATTGGCTCTAAACAGGGAAAAGGAGCATCAGTAGACCAGAATTTTGGAATTACTTATGTAAGATGTAAACACACAAGCTGGTGTGTGACTTTTACTCCAGATGAGTGCACATATAGGGGTATGAGTCTCCATACTGACATAAACATTTCTGTTGCATCAGCAATTAAGTGCTAGGCTAGAGGAGAGCCAGTGGGTATCTAACAATCTGTCTGGGGGAGCATGTAAGGTAGATTGTTGACATCTTTCCTTTCCCTCCATTTCTTATGGGTGCTAAACTATGCACACAAAATTAGAGGGCACTTTGGAAAATGATGGTTAGCATGGAAAGTTTTGACCAACAGTGTTCCTGATAATATGTAGCCAAAGAAGACACGTATATGGCATGTATTTTAATTTAAGTTTATCAAACATTTGGGAACCTTTGGACAAAATGCAGGATAGCCAATATGGTCTGGAGCATGCCGTACTCAAGAATAAATGGTTTCTTATTCCACTTTTTTCATAAAATAGTATAATGCGCAGAACTAAAACCCTCCCACCCTGTGTGAAATGCCACCTTCTGATACACAATCAGAAAGATTGGCATATTTGCCCCTCATACATCCTGGGTAACTACCTTATCCTAACAAAGTAAATTCTTTCTGTTTACATTGTCAGTCCACCTTTTCTCTCCATGTTTTAAACTGGAGAGCAAAACCAAGACCCCAGAGCAAAAAAGAGTGTAGGAAGATGTTATGGGGCAAGGGAAATAGAGAATCTGAACTCAGGAATCAACAAATACATTGGAAGAAATTGATTTTCAGATATTTAATGGTCAGGTTTTTGATTTTCAGAAAGTAATTAAAGGAGCAGCTCACGTAAATATAGTAGTTAGTTCCTGGCGTCAGGAGTATCAGAGATAAAATAGATATTACATTTGAACTTAAATATCCTCTTCACCTGTGATGATCTCTTACTGACCCCCTCCTCCAGAACAGTTTCTATTGTTTCCTAAGAATTGAGGTCTCTCTATTTCCCCTGAATATGACCACATTTTACTGCCAATTGCTCCTGTATTTGATCTTAGTCTTCCACTTACATCCACAGCAAAATTTTTCTAGAGCAAGGGGAACTTCTTCACGTTACCTAGTTTCCCTTCTAGATGGATCCTGTGCCTTCATTGTCCTGAGAAGTAAAATTGTTTGAACCTCTCTCATGGGCCTGCGGAGGGGAACCCTAAACTTGACCATTTCCTGTACTGAAAATCCTATTACTAGCATATTACTTTGCACCCTTTACTTTCCCTTTTCTCTTCCAGGCCCCTGAAATGTCCACCCAAAATGGATCTTCCTGTCTCTTCTGTCTTCAGCAAGTAGTTTCACTCTGTAAATCAAAAGCCCTCTTTCTAGGAATGTAGCAGTGTAACTTTCCTTCCCTTTCATTCAAGCACCACAAGCTATTCCTTGATTCATCCTCTTGTCCACCAGGTGTCTTTCTATGTCAAAGTACCCAGTTTTCACTTTATGCCATCTTGACCCTTCTCAGATCGACACGATGCTGTTCTCTATGCCTCTGCATATTGTGGACACAGCAGGTCTTCCTTGGACTTTGGAGATGGCATGACTTGCCTTCAGCTCTTCCTTGAGAATCGAATACTCTTTGTGCTTTGCTAGCAACCTAAAGGTCTCCCCACTGTTATTATGAAAGTGCCATAGTCCATGTAAGAAGACCAAGCAGAGTAACATGACTGTGACGTACAACTTCTATTATAACTATGAGGGTGTAACTAAAAAAAATGGATTAAGCTCTTTAATTTAAAGGTTGCTCAATGAGTCACAAATCCTCAGTAAAAATCATGTAGCCATTACATGAGTGCAGCATGGTGTTAAGCACTTCCTATGATGTCCTGGGTTTCCTTAACTCCCATGGCAGTAAAAGGAAATTCAGGGATATTCAGTACCTTGGGTGACCAGGATTGCAATGAATTTGTCTCAGTTAAAAGTCTTTTTACTAGTAGGAATATATCAACTAGGTTTAGTGATGAGTAATGTCAAATAATTCCAGACTCATTTTCTTTACTCTTGGTTTATAATTTGTCAATGCTACCTTATTACTGTTTTACAAAAGTAATAACTGATGTTGCAACAGGGATTCATTTTGGCAAATTAAACCTGCAGTGGGATTTCTAATGCAGGCTTTTGTCCTGTGGGATTATGCATCACCATTTTGTGGAATTATTTCTGACATTTCATCCATCATACATTCAGAATAACTAAACAAACTGATGCTGTTCTCCCCTTACTCAAAGAGCAACTTTTATGGAACCTTCTCAGAAAAAAAATAAATAAAAGAAGAAATTACTGCCATAAAATTATACTAAAAAAAGTGAAAAGGAAGCAAATCTTTTATGAGAGAAGTTGAAGATATTATCATATTTCATTGCCATGTTGTGAATCCTTTAAGTAAATATAAGAGGTCAAGTTTTTCAGCAGGTGTAAATTGGCATAACTAAATTGTTTTAGCTCCATTAACTTCAACTGAGTTACACAGACTTACACCAGATGAAGAGCTAGGCTATGACATGTAGGTCGTGGACCTGCTCTCATTTAAGTAAATAGCAAAATAGCCACTAAATTCAATGGTAGCCAGATCGGACCTCTAATGAACACTTTTCCTCCTCTTTGTTTAAACAAATTCAATTTTTTAACTCACAAAAAAGAAACATAATTGGCTATCAGCAGAGCCTCTGTAAGTACACCCTGTACTTACCAGCTTTTTCTTAAAATGTAGAACACATGTTTGGGTGGGTGATTTGTTTATTTCAACCATCTCACTCCAGGAATAATATGATCTAACCTAGATTAGCTGTGATATTTAAACACCATAGCATCAACGAATGAAAACTCTGGACTAGCTCGTTATTAGTGTATTATACCCTTTTAATCTATATTAAAAAAGCATACATCTAATAGACCTCAAATTGGTTTCCCACTCTGAAGAGACCTCCAAGGATATATTGCAATTACAGAAGGTTTTTTTCCCCTTTAATAACTAATATAATGTGCTTTGAAGTAATGTGGTCTCACACTGAAATCTACAATCAAACACCTAAACTAACAGAAAAGGTAAAACCATCACAAGGGAGAATTTAGAGACGGAAGTATATAATCAGATAAATGAGAAGAAAGTTTTGGAAAGGATTGCAGAGGAGTAACAGGAGATATTACTTGTGTGTTTCTTACTTCATTGTTGTTTTCTTTCAGTAAAAGTTCTATCAGCTGGGGAGAGTTGCTCTCTTCTTTGAAGCTAGTTCTTGTTTCTCTGAAATCAGATTCCTTATTCCCAGGGCTCCACTCTGTAATGCCAGCACAAACATACATCAGCAGCTGCACGGCACTTTAAAGAGTTAGCAAGAAGCTATCAGGCAATTACTTATTCCATTTTAGATCCATGTCCATTATTTTTACTTACTTAACAAGTCTGAAGTTTGGGGAATAAAAATCAGAGACAGCAAATAAACATTTTAGAAAAGTATGGACACATGGGTTAAAAAAACACACCAAAATTGAATTAGATAGATAATATCCACAGGTGAGAAAAGTGGGATGGGGGTAAGCCTTCATACATTTTGAATAAAGCTGTGTAAAAAATTTTGGATTAGATCTTCCCCAAGATGAATATACTGCATTTTTGTTGATTGCCAGCCTTCTTTCTATAGCCTAATCAGGCAAGCAGGTGCAAGTCCAGCTATTTTTGCATGTTGACATCACACATAAGGGCTACATTAATCGGTGGTGTAGTTCTTTTACAGTTAATAGAGCTACACTGAGGGTAATTTTGGCCCATAGGATTAGATGAATAAAGCAACTAAATGTGAAAGTCTTGGATTGCTCCCAAAATTACTAGTTTTTTTCTACTGCACCAGAATTGTGCTGATTTCTAATATATTTTAGGTATGAAAAATCACACACACACATACACATGCGCGTGCGTGCACATATTAGATTTTAAATAAACATGCAGACACTTAAACTTTACTCTAAGTATATGTATATTAAAAACCATTAACAAAAGTCATATTGAATAAGCCACCAGGGGAATACTGAAGTCTTTGCATATCAAGATTAATAAATAGTGCCCACATTGCGTCCCACACAACCTACACTGAAATAATAAATAAATAACTTGTAGCTAGACTGTGCAGTTTGCCCTCAAGTTGTCTATCAATCTTTACAACAATGACTCTATTGGATCGTAAATTTACATGTAAATGTAAAATTAAGATATTGCAAGACGACACAGATACATAGATGTAATTTAAAGTGGCTGGTAATTTAAAGTGTTTTAGGACTCAGCTTTCTGGCATGTTTTTGTTTTCTACACTTTAAGTCTGCCAAATGGAATTAAGATTTTCCTAGACAAATGATCCCTTCCCCTCCCCAGCTGGGCCAGAATTTCTCACATATACATTTAGATATGTTTGACTGGCACTTAACACAGAAGTTGAAAACCTTCCCACATGGCAATGATGATAAACTACAGACCAGCTAACTTTCCTAATGTTAAATTTTGGCTTGAAGAATTCCAAAAACAGAAAAAAAAAATGCTCAAAACAATAGTATTCCAGTGATATGTCTTAATTCCAAGTGGTCACTGCTAACTTGTATTGCCACAAGAATCCAATATTGTTGTGAGAAAGATCACTTTAATTCTTCAATTGATTTATAACTTGGCATCTCATCTATCCTCCTTTATTAGCCTGTGTATAAGGCTATGCATAGCAGATTAAATGTTTCCACTGCTAGAATATCAGAAAATCATGCTGTTGAATGAAAAACTCAGGCTCTGGTGACCTAAGGTTTTCACCTGCAGTTCTTAGATAAGTGGACTGGGCAGAGTCTACAAAGAAAATTTGGAGTAAATTTTCTGCCATTATCCTAAGTCAATGCAGGATATTCTTGTTAAGAGAGAGAGAGAGAGAGAAGCCAGAGATTGACTTTACAGCTTATTGGTTAAGGCAGTGGTTTTCAAATTGTGGTCCATGGACCCCTGGGAGTCCTTAGACTATGCCTACAGGGTCCGCAAAAGATGACTATGATCAATCAAAAGTATGTGAATACCCACACTTACAATTCAGTGGTCTGCACCTCCATTTGAAATTTCCAAAGGGGTTCACACCACAATTCTAGATTTATTAGGGGTCCATAAATGAAAGGGGGTCCACACCACAATTCTGGATTTATAAGGGGTTAGATCATATTATTCCTGGAGTGAGATGGTTGAATAGAAAACCACTAGTTTAGCGTATTTGCTTAGAATGTAGGAAAGTCAGTTCAAGTTCCTTCTCTAATACATATGTAAAAAATGGAGCAGCATCAGTAGAGAAGAGAAAATGCTTCATCCCAGAATACCCAATAGACTACTCATTAGGTCAGTCATCTCATCTTGGAGGTTGAAGAGGGTGGTTCAAATCCTTACTCCAAATCACACAGAGTAGAGATATGACAACCAGTATCCTTTCTTCCAAATGAATGACCCAGGACAATTAGGTACAATGGGGTGTTTTTTTTCCAAAATGGGTGGATGGTAGGGATGGTATTGCATAAGGGATAGATCAACCTAGATTTATCTGGTTCAGTGCTCCCCCACTATAGATCCACTTCTGCCATGGTCAGAAACAGGTTATGTTGTTTAAGGGACCATGAGCCAATGCCCACTAAGAAACTCTATAAGCCAGGATACTGAGCTAGATGGTCCATTGGTCTGACATGGCATGGCACTTAATCTATTCTGTTTGTGAGAAAGGACTGATCTAACCTAGGTATCTCACCCAAGGGTTCACAGTTGAAATTACCATGCAAAACTAGGTGCCTGCCTCAGTGCTAAGGATTCACTTGGCATCAATTTGTTTTTTACCTACTTTGTTTACTTCCTTATGTTATTCAGATTGGACAGGGCTACTAGACTGGACAGTGTCTTTACCAGTTTTTTTACCAGATGTGAGATCAATTTTGTTGCACCTAGGTTTTTAATGTTACAGGGGGAAGGTGTAAACTAATTTAAGTTCTGAAATATTTTTATTAATATACTCTATTATAACTCCTAGGTTGCCCTATTCATTGTGACATTTGGGCTGAAATAATACCTGAGTGTCCTTCAGAAATAATTTTGTGTGTTTTCATATGGCAGCAGCACACAGGCCTGAGTTTTCTGTTTTCTGTCCCCCTTGTATGCAGCTGCAATGTTGTGAATACACATTCATTCATGCGTCCATGCTTAGTAAGTGACATTTGCCATTTCTCTTTGTAGAGTCTGAGGTTACTACCATGATGTCTGTCATTATGGCTACTTAAGTAGACATTTCGAGAGTGCCGTGGCAAGCTCACACGCAAGGGCACACATTTCCCATGGGACAAATAGCAGTGACACAAGTATGTGCCGCTGCTGTTTGTCCCTGGGCATGCCCCTGCATGTGTGCTTTAGCATGTGGAAAAGTGATTTTACCCTCTCTGCAACTAACATAACCAACATTGAGGCAAAGATCATGAAACATCAACTATGCTGGGCTGGCCGCTGCGTGCAGATGGCTGATACTCATCTCCGGAAGAAAGTCCTTGTCTCTCAACTTAGCCATGGTAAGAGGACCCAGGGAGGACAGAGGAAACGCTACAAGGACATGCTGAAAGCATACCTTAAGAAGGGTGCATTGATCCTACAAATTGGGAAGTGCTGGCTGGTAACAGGTTTCAATGGCACTGCACCATACATCAAGCTACAGCCCACTTTGAAGAGAACTGTCTTGCTCAGGAAGCTGATAAATAATGGCAGAGGAGGAAGGAAAGTGCATAACATCCTGGCCAACAGTTGTGCCCCCCCCCCCCACGCTCCACTAGAGCATATCTGTGGAAAAACTTGCAGAGCATGGATTGGATTCCTCAGCCACCTTAAAACTCACCAGTAAATGCCCCCGCTTTCCCCACCCAGCAGACATCATCCTTGTATCAAGGGATAGCTGATATACAAAGAGAAAATACTGAAAATCCTCAAGAGGCGATAATGGCACTGAATTTATGATAGCATCAGATGAGGCAGTGCAAGGTAGTGAGGTCTGCAAATATAGTAGCTGGGTTGTACATTTATCAGTTCCCACAAAATTCTGATGCAGGCATTTTAGGTATGCAACAATCTTGGATTGGGTCACAAGGCAGTATCTAAGACTGTGCTTTTTTTGCATCGTCTCCTGGGTCACTCAGATCTTTTTAAAGTGTTAAGACAGTTACTTAAGAAGTTAAAGAACCATTTTTTTGCAAACATACACAAGTATTTTTAAAAGAAATCTTCCTTTAACCTTTCCCACCACTCTACAGATTCCATGCTGAAATGGAAGGGTCTCTGAAAACAACAACAACACAAAAATCAAGGGGAAATACTGTCTCCTTTCAAGTCAGTGGCAAAACTACCAAATTTGAGAAATTAATGCATCTCAGAAAAGATTGGCTAATTTGTACTTGGTGTATCTAAGGTCATGAATGTCTTAAATCAATACGGCCATGAAAGGCATATAAAGAGGCAAGGTGCTCCACAATTATTGCCATTGCTATGGTTTTCCTTACAAGCAAGTTTAGTCTTGACTAGAAAGTCTATTGCATGACAACTTCACAAAGACTAATCGATCATTCCAACAGCCAACACATTATAGGAAACTTAGGGTAAAATGCTCGTCTCCCATCTGCACTATGGATCACTTACCTTTTTGCATTCATTCTAAATGTAGAATCCGCATTGACATCAATAGGGAAGGAAGAAAAGCAAGTGTGAAGGTGACCCCAGTTTTTTTTTGAGGAAGTCTGTAATTTGTAGTTCTGAAAAAAAGATGTCATTGACTTCCTTTGGAACCCGCCCCCACATTTCTGTTGGATAATATTCTTTGAAGTTAAACTACCACAACATGTTGGTGATATATTGAATAGTCTTAAATGAGGAACTGGAAAGCAGCACTGGAGAAACAAGGATAATAAAAGATACTTAAAACAATTACCTTGAAAATCCTGATGGGATGTGTTCTTGAATGGTGCCTTCTGGAAAATGCTGTGCATCCTCAGCTTATTTCTAGGATGCTGTCCTTACCAGGCAGCATGCCAAACTAGATCTCTCAAGAGAGTTCATCATGACTGATCAGGCTGTAAACTGGACCTTGATGTGATACCAAGATCTAAGTAGCACCATTTGAAAAATTCACTTATTCAGCATTTTTGTAGTCTTACAACTACTATTTCTAGAGAGGATTTTTTTGAAGGTTTCATACATGGAATCAGAGAACAATGGTAGAGTTCTATAAAAATAGCATTATTTTCACTGGAACTTGAAAAGGGTAACTTCTCTGCAATGGCAGATACTATGGCAAATATCATGAAGTTGCACATATGCCAACATGATCATTCATTATTTTTACTGTAAAGCCACTCTGCTCTATCAGAACAACTGTTAATATTTCTTTTTGAACCATGAATGTATGTACCACACTGCATGGCTCTTATGGCTGCAAAAAGGAACATAGAGAAGACTCAAAGGAACACCCTGTAATAACAGTTGTATAAAGAGTCATCTTTTAGAGTGAAACCCAAAGCCTTTCTGTCCAGCTCCTCTCTTCTTCCATCTAACTTGGCAGATGTGCAGACTTTACAGTTAGATCAACCTAACTCTAGTTAGGTTAAGTGCTAACCTGTAAAGACGCTTGGAGAAGTTAGGTCAAGCAAAATAGGCCAGCCTCATCTAACTTAGTTCACTGAGAATGGGTTAGCCTGATCTAATGAATGCCTTCACACATTCAGAGTGCAGCCCTGGGGGTGGGAAAGCCCTGCTGCTCACCCCAGCCCCAGGGTTGTGCTCTTCCTACCCCCAACTCCCATTGGGCAATTTTTAATCCTTTGATCCTCCAACTTCTGGATGGACAAGTCCCCTGCCCCCAGACATGCCACCTCCTGATCCTGCCCACCCCTCCACCCACTGCTACTTACTTAGATCAAGTTCCTGGTGTGGCTCCTGGCACTGGTGAATATGTGCCCAAGCCAGACCCAATTTATGATCACACAGCTGAAAATAAGCCATGTGATTGTAGATTGGGTACTATCAATATGTGCACGTACCCTATATGCAATTCCTGAACTTTGGTCATGGTCACCTTTGCTTTTTGAAGCTTTGATTTTTTTTTAAATTCTAACTCCCTCTGTTGTTAATTTCCAGACCAATTTGATCTGTTGCCCTGTTTGGTGTATTTAAAATAGCATATGGAAAACATGGCAAAAGATACAGGGCTTTAGGACAGCACACTGCCACCAAATTAAAAATAATGATTTTTACCAGCTAGTTTCTTAATCCATTATAAGACAAACTATACTAATGCAAGCTCTGGTATGTACATTTGTATTATATGAATTATTTACCTAGCAGGCCTTCCTTTATTAGACTTACTCCCCTATTCACCTCTGACTGCTGTTTTTCCAAGGCCTTTTTAAAAATCTTGGATCTGCCCCAGTGTAAAGTATATGAGTTTGATTAAAAACTCCAGATGTTTTCTGCAGACCCTGTCGTGTAGCATTCCCATACTATAGATGAATGTAAATTAGCTGTTTTGATATGCATGCATGTAAATGTAAGCATGATCCAAATATATAGGTAATAAATAGAACCTTTTCCTTTTTTTAAATAAACACATCTACATAATTTTATGGAACAATAAGAAAGTAGTCTGGACTACTCCAGTTCTTGTAGCTGGCTTGTACAGTATGTACTGAGATATAGAGGAAGCTATAGTATAAACATAGAGAAAGGGCTCAATTTTCATTCCAGTTTAATTTCCCAGAGCATGATCTTTCACCCACATGCTGAAAACAGGAACACGTCCTCTCCCTCAGCCTGCAAACCAGCTAACTGAAAGATTGACAGCTGGCTGAAGAGAATGCACACCTTACACTTCGTTCTAGGCAGGCAATGTTTTAATCACAGTCATGGTGATGAAAGGGCTGGGAGGGCTCACCTTTCACACGCAAACTTAAACAAACACAGCATAATGTCTCTGCTGCAATCCAAGCCATTTCCTGCTTCAGCATTCCTGACACACACTTGGCTCACTGCATACTTTAAAACATAACCGGTCTACATGCCCTTGTGTCATTTTACATCACCGATTCTTAAAACACCCTTTTAAAACTGCGAGATAATGCTCCTTCTGGTCATGGAGGCATCATGAAAGACTTTGTGGCCCAATGAATTCTTGGAACTGTTAAGTTCTATTGAATACATTTACTGGAAAAAGGAAAGAAAGGGCTTAAATTAATTTAAAAAAGTCCACTTATTCAATTAGTGCTAGATATCAAAGTTGGGCTCCTGCTTTTCACAGGGTGGTATAAAAGGGTGTAATAATGGAATTATTCTGTTGTGGTCAATTCTCAGAAAAATGGCATGTGTACACATACAAACACATACACACACATATATATTACATCTCCTATTACTTTATTATACACTCAAGTGTATTTTGACTTTTTTGTAAGTAGGTGAGATTTCCTGCATATTTTTTATTGGTTTATTTTCTATGCATCAGACTCTAAAAAGTAAAATTACTTTGCATATGAATGTGGATACACACTTTTCATACAAAACATTAAAGGCCTGAGGGCAAATCCCTTATTGCCATTGGTAAGCAGTTACTCAGTTGCCCATTGGTTTCAACACCTGAGTGAATAATGGGGTCACAATCTGGCCGTATGTGAAGGGAACATTAACGTCCCAATCTTTCAATCTGATCCATGCATGTGGACTTCTGTGCCCGCAGATAGCCCAAGTAGGACACTGCTGGTATGAAGGTCCTCTGGATAGATCAAATGGCAGGATTGAGACCATAACAATAGGATCAAATACCAGAAGTAAATAAATGGCAAACTAAGTTGTATTCCAATCTTTAGTTGGGTCTCTTTTGGTTTATATTAGTTCTATTTACATTGACATTAATTCTTACTTAGTTAAATCTAGCATCTTACCTTTTTTCCTCACTGTTTTGAGTGCATACAGTTGGTGGACAAAGTATATTTGGTGCCCCCTCTACACATGCTACTCCTACACTAACAAGAAGTAAGCTCCTGGGGCTGGGAACTCCACACACCCCAGTTGAGGGGCTCCTGGCCAACGTGGTAAACTCCTGGGCACTTGAAACCTGTAGGGATCACCACACCAGAGATCTCCCCCTGCCCCAGGGGTGTGGGAAACCCCCAGGGCAGGAGGGTGGCTGTAGGGGTGGACCCTTCACCATGGGGGTACGAGAAGCCACTGGGATCAGAGGACTGTCATAGGTATAGGGAATTGGTGCAGGAATCCTCTGGCCTCAGGAAGGGATCGCTGCAGCAGTGATCTTTGGTCCTGGGGGTTTCATGTACCTCTGAGCCCCAGGGATCATGGCTGCCTCAATCCCTAGGGCCCTGGCTTTTATGTTGGGTAGGGTACACCCTTGTGACTGGGAGCTGTCAGCTGACAGGACTCCCAGCCTCAGGGGAGAACCTGTTACACGTGCAAAGTAGAGCTTGATAGCAATGAGATATAAAGTTAATACACATTTTTGAGGTCTATCTTCATAGCTGGATGGAACGGTTTATTGTGTGATAGATACTTTGCATGTGTAGCTGGTCTCCATGTAATTGTGCAGTTAACCAGTTTATTGTGCAATACGTCTAAAGTGTAAAAGGGGCTTGGCTTTCAGAAATGTTAACAGTTCCAACAACATTCATATACTTACTTGAAATGGAAAATACTAAGGAAATCTGCAATTTTGATACCTTTATAGATAAAGAGTAAAGAGCAACTTTGAAGATTGCCCATTTTCCTTGAGAATCTTCCTGCACAGTCCTGTAGACATGTAATTCATCTTTATCGACTTATGTATAGTTTTCATACTTGGCTGTCCAAAGTTAATCACCAACATTCATGTGTAGGTGCTTGATTAAAGTTGTCTTTATTTTTTGGAAGTTCTGAGCACCCAGATACCATTCATTTCATTGGCAGTTGTAGAAGCGCAATACTCCTAAAAACTTTCAACACCAAGTTTTAATCGTGTGGGCATTTAGACAGTGGATCCAACTTGTTCCCTTTTCTTGTATTTATGTGTCTTAATAATGTAAGGCATGTTCCACCCCTCACTGAAATCAATGGCAAAACCTCTACTGACTTTGATGGGAATTGGACTCAGCTCTTTGTCTACAGTCCTGCCCAGCTTCCTGGTGCAGCAGGTAGCAGCTCATTACAAATTGCAACACTAGGGTTAAAAGTAAATAAAAGTATGGCATGAGGTTATTTGTAAAAAAATGTCTGATCATCTAATTTAGGACTGTATTGTAAAGAATGAGCAAGAGAAGTGCTGAGTTACAGCTGCACGTTCAAGTTTAATGTTGTAGCTTCTGATTGTAGATAGAATCTTTAGCATTCCTGTGTTTTATGTTTAAGCAAAAATAAACCAAAACAAGACATGTCTGTCAGCTTCTTCAAACAGTGGCAGGACTGTATGCATTCTCAAAACACACTGTCTAGATACTATTAGGAGGTATGTTCCACAAAACTCAGAGGTCTGCTAGGAGGGAAATCCCTTTTTCTTGCGATTCTTAGGAGAACTTCTGATGTGCATCATAATGGGACTTCCCTTAGCTCATTTTATAGAGTGAGGAAGCCCTTTTAACCCCTTTGCACTGTATGAAGTCTACAGGGACTAATCAAGAAAACATCCAAATCCCTTGCCTCTGTCCATGCAATCCATCAGTATACACTTTTCACTAGGCCGCTATGTTACTCACTATACACTCATCCAGCACAGCCTTCTTAGCTGTGCATGGATCTTAACTCCCCAAAATGAATTTGATATATATATGAGTGCTTTTGCACTGTGCTAGTTATATATAACTAGCACAGTGCAAAAGCAGTCATATCCAAATCCAGTTTCATCAGAACATTGGAAGGCATTTTACTCTGAAGGTTATTCCCATGCTATATTTCAGCTGTCTACATCAAGATGAATGTCGGCATTTTGTCTGTAGAGCTATTTATAAAAATATACTTGAAAATTTTATTGTGGGAAAAAAGTATATGTTCCTTCTAGTTGAAGAAATGGTAAAGCTGCTCTTGCTCAAGCTTAAAAAAATATCATTTTTGGGCAAAGACAAAGCCTGTAAAAGTTTAGCTAAAAAGTGAAAGTTATTTAGTAAGGTCTGAAGAATTGAGAACAGGAAGTTAGATTGGAAACTATTACAGAATCCTAATGATAGCAGTTTCCCCTGTTTTATACTAATTTATCTGTTTGAATGAGGTAGAGATAGACACACATACAGATCATCAATGTAAAAATGATTTTTATGTCCTTTTCCCTGGCAAGGAAGAAGATGACTTTAATGAAATAAGCATTCCTATAATAATATTTAATAATAATAATAAAAATAATAATAATTAAAAATTAATGCAACTCCAGACAAAGGAACATGCAGAACAAATGGGGGTCAATAATCAGAGGATCTGAAATATGAGCATTTCAATTAACAACAATGGAAAAGATGAGGGACACTATGTAAATTAAGGGTGCCTGCGGCCAAAAGCTCTTGATGGCAAAAACAGGAAGATATAATAAACACCCCATATTAGTCCCTTTTTCAGTTCATGCACAAATAAATATTGAAAATACATTTATTTGTTCTGTTTTGATAGCAAAAGCAGCAAACAGTTTTCATAATTTATGTCGTTAGAGGACGTATAACTCTCAGTGCTCAAAGCTAGGGTAATGTATGTGACTATATACAATAAATGGTATGGAGTGGAGAGGAAGTAGGGTAGATGCTTGACCAGAAACAGGCCTTACTAACCAGGGGTCCTGCACGGACCATGGCGTACCACATCCCACATGCTGATTTCTTGAATAGACTTGTTGCCAAGATAAATTTTTCTTGGACTCTAGAATTTGTAGGATGTGCTTGGCTTGCACCAAGAACACAGCAGTTTCTTCCCCCCCACAAACAATTCTGCTCTAGCTAGGCAGGACATAAACAGAAAGAATGCTTCACTAATTATTTATATAAAGACAAAGATAGCTACAATCTGGAAGTTTCATAGGAACTGGAATTTTTTCTCTTTGTTTTTAACTTTCAGGGCTGCCTGTATGCTGAAAAAAACCCGAGTGGATGTTCATCTGTAAAATGGTAATTCACCGGTTTATTACTATTTTAAAAATCATTTAGTTATATGCACTTCCAGGATTTCTACACTTTTGTCCTGGTTTTCTCTGATAAAAATAAATTGCAAATTCTCTGATTAAAAAACCTGAAATCCACGTTTTCCCGTGATTAAAATTATATGCCACTATATATATAGGTATCAGTTGAACACAATGTTTTATTGATATATTTACAATTTTAAAGCACTTTGGAAGCTAACCAGTGCCTCACTCATTATAATAAAATACATTCTAAATACCTATAAAATTTGGCATTTGATTTAGGGTGTTTTATCATGGAAAATCAGAGCTTCCCTGTTACCTTTGCTCACAGGATGCAGGTTCAGCTACAGCTGTCCCTCTTCACTGCTTTTTGGTGCTGCCCATATGCCATTGCCCCTTATTCCCAAGCCACAGACCCCTACCCCTGCTGGTGCCCCTCACTCCCCACCCACAGCTCCATGGTCAAAGTGGAGCCCATGGGGGTGGGGGCTGGATACGGGCCGCCTGCTGCGGGCTCAGGTTTTCTACCCTGCTATCCTCCCCCGGGGCCTCTACAGTCCAGTAAGCAATATTCAGCATGGCAGGGCAGAGCAGGGTTGGGAAGCTCAGTGTTGCCACCATGAGCCCTGCTCCACCATGGAAAGGTGCCCCCTGCCTGCCCAGCAGCACTAAGGGACACAAGTTTGCACCACCCTTGCTGCTGCACCTCATCATGGCAGTACAGGGCTCATGGCGGTAGCACTACATTTCCCCACCTGGCCCTGTTCTGCCCTGCCACACGGTTCCACCTGCTGGGCTGCGGAGGCCCTGGGAAGAGGGCAGCAGGGTTGGGAGCCCTGAGCCCACAATGGGCAGCCTGCATCTGCCCCTGCCCAGCACACAAATATGGGGAGCCCATGTCCCCCAGGCCCTCCTTGGAGTGCACGTGGTGGCAGGGAGCCAGCTCCCTCCACCCCCTAGATGAGCCACACACAGCTCTGTCCCACTCCCTGCCTAGGCCCTGTGGCCACATATTCCTGCCCTGGCCTCAAGTCCCACATACCACCTCAGCTGGGCAGCAGCCCCAGTCCTGCCCAACTCCTTCCTTCTCTCCCAACTTCCCAATTCACAGCCCCTTCCCAATCTTCCCCTCAATTTACCTGCAGGAAGCTGCTCTCCCGGCTGCCTGGCGGCCATGTGCATGTGTACATGCATGCAAGCACATGGCACCCCCTGCCTGACTGCCCTCCTCCTCTTCCCCCCAGCCCCTGGCAGGCTGGAACTCTGCCAGCCTGCAAGGGGAAACCCACCATTTCCTGCATTTTTCTCATTAAAAGGAGAAAATCCGGATTTTACCACTTTTTTTCCATGGTGAATGGAAAACCTAGATCCTTGTTTATAACAATAAAGTAACGATAGAAAATCTGATCCCTATGTCTGCAAGTAGCCTTTACGCATTTGAGTAATTGGCTTCCAAGCACTATTTGCATGAATAACGATTACCTTAATGTTTGTAGGACTAAGTTCATGTTCATATTTTACATAGTGAGGAAAAGTTTCTTACCTTTCATGGGACTGTGATACTGCAGTATACCAGCACAATCTTACAAACATACTTGAGTAGCCTTATCAAAGTCAACATGACTATGTGTGCGCTTCAATTTAAACATATTCCTAAGTGCTTGCCGAATGAGGGTATATTTGTTTGTTTTAGAAAGGATTCCCCTGACCAAAGACAGAAGAAGGAAAGATAATTTTCTACGGTTTGTAATGAGGATTTAGCCATACAATGGCTAAATATTAAAATAACCCTTTAGGAAATTACTTTTAAGTAGTTTCCTTCATTTCAAAGAATCCAGTAATATTCAGCATATTATACACAGGGCTCACTTTATTCACCTCAGAGATTTAGTTAGCACCATATCTCCCTCTTTTACTTCTGTCTGTTGGAAAAAAGTTGTGTGTAAAGAAAAATATGAAAGAAGGTGGGAGGGCACCCCTCTAGAGTTTCTGCATTCTTCCATCTTCCTTTTCTTCTCATTTGAATGCTATATGCCATTACCTGTAGACTGAAATATGACAATTGCTTAGCATCTCACAGGAAGCGATAAGTATTCAGGAGAAAAACTGAGGAGTAATACATTCAACTAAAACAGCAATATGGATTTTACCTGAGCAGAATGTGAGAGAGCTCTGATCATGCAAACACTTATGCGCATATTTAACTTGACCCTTACAAGTAGTCCACCCCAAGAAAAGCATGTCCATAAGCATTTTCAGGATGGGGGCGTTAATTTGGGCTCTGGTTAGACTTTGGGATTAACATTCCTCTTGTGAAGAGTACCATGGAATCCTTAACAAACACAAATAGTCAGGACTTACGTCTTATACCACAGAGTTTATTTATTGACTTAGATTTATAAATGTGCTTAACACCTGACTTTGACTGGGTGTCTGCAGCTGCATCGTGTCACTGGCATCACATGAGTGAACACTACCTGATGCATGTGAAGGAATTCTTTGAGTTTCTGGTCTTTAAGTGATAGAGAGTTTTGATGGGAGTCCATTACAGAGAGATTTGGTGTGCAAAGTTTTCCAAATTCAAGGTAAGAGGGTTCCGCGTTTGAATTTCCTGAGGTTTTGTTGTAATTTTATTACATTATTTTAGAATCTGGTGCACCTTTTGGTCAAGAATACTGACTCACACAAGTAGTCCCCATTGAACTCCCTTTATAAGTGACACAATCAAGCTCTTAGGCCTAAATCTTCAAAGCTGATTAGGTGCTATACATATGAGTTAGGTGCCCAAATGCTTTTGAGGAGCTGAGCTTCAAAAATTACTTTCATTTATTTGAATTTAGAGGAATACTTTGTTTCCTACCCCTTCGGCCTTCCCTTCAGAATCTTGAATGAACCACCATCAATTCAGGTAAGAAAAGCTGGTAAGTATATTTCTGTAGCCCATTAATCCAGCTCACAATCTGAAAATGTGTACTATGGGTTTCCCACATCACAAAGACAAACACTTTCTAGTCTCTGCTGGCCCAGGAGGCAAGATGACAGAGTCCATGTGCCTAAATAATTTTTTGGGAGCTACTCCTTTTTAGGCCCCTTAACAGGAATTAGGTACCTAAACACCTAAGGAGGAGGTGGACCTGGCATTAAGATGCTAGGCCAACATTATATGTATTCTTTTAAGATCAGGAAAAGTTTTATGGTGGTGATCTGCTCTGAGACCAAGTTTTAAATTTTCACCAATGCTTATTTGCATGCAAAGATCTGGCTTCAGATATGCTTGTTTTCTATACCCACATGCAAGTTTTGCACATTTAACCTTGTGACTAATCTAAAAGGTTAGATGCAACTTCCAAAAACTTTGTCCTGGACTTTCTTTTAGATAGTTTTAGACAAATAACTTGCAACTTGAATTTCCACTGTATGTGGTAGTGTGGGAATTGTGATGTAACTGTAATGGTCTAGGAGCTAAGCAAGAGGCAAGCTTCAAGCAGATTTCCATCTATAAAATATTTAAGGAGGAACTGCAGCCTAAAGGTCTATTTTTTTATTTGGGCAGGTGACAAAACAAAACAAAGAAAGACACCCTCAAAAAGCTCCTTAAATAATTTCTGGAGCTACTTAACAATCTAATTTCTTCCACTCAGTTTATTTTCAGTATAAAAATACGAATACTTGACAAATTCCATCTTCCTACACAGATACAAGTTACAACTGAGTTACAGGTTTTTTAGAGAGTCATTTAAAAAAAATGAAACATAATTTTAAAAGTTTAAAAAAACACTTAGAGACAAGCCAAGCTTTTGGTGAAATCTGGTTAGATAATATGTTCCTTGTATGATAAATGCAAGAGAGATTATTCATGGTTGAATTATGATCCTTTGGAATACAGAGAATTTATAACAGAAATTAGATCATACTCTTAACAGGATATAAAAAAGAGATGCTGTCAAGCAGTATCTGTAGCTAGGTTATCTTTTAAACCACCCTTACCCACTGCCCCCTTAAAAATACATAAAGCTTTAATTTCTTCCCAGTTGTGAACAAGCTCAATAGCAAGGTCCATTTCAGTGAGTATTAATTCCCTTCCAAGTTTACCATATCTTGAAGGTACTCTACATATCAGTACCGGTGTCTGATACTGCTTTTTCAGTCAGTAAAATAGATAGAAATAAAGACTTTGAATTGGTAGCAATAAAGTCAAATGCACATTTGAATAATTAATTTGTCGCTATAAACAGTTACATCCTATTCCTAATGACAACACTGAGATGATTTTCAGCACTGGTCGACAAAGCAAGAATGATCTCACTTTTTTCTTGAATATACAATAACATTCCCACCTGACATCTTCACCAGAACACGAAGAGAAAGAGGTATATATTTCTTAAATCAAGCCTTTGCCTTTACTTGGGCCAAATAATGAAAACGCAATCCAGCTTCTTTTCTCCCCAGCAGCATGCAATTACCTCTAAGACCTGTATTAAAAGCTTTGACTCATTGACTAATTGCGAACACTTGCCCTAGTTTGCAATTAGTTAGAAAAGCCCTCTTTTAAAAACACATCCGTATTCTTTTCCAAGGAAAGGTGGATTTACCTTTAATCAGACAAGAGCTTAGGAACAGCACAAATTAAAGTATACGTAGGTTATCTTCTTGCTCTAGGGGATGCACACCACTGTCTGCATTCTTGTGGAGTAATAATGAGATACCATAACCAAACAGTAGAAGATGCGTGTCAGATGGTTCTCCAATAACATTAGAAAAAAAGCAGCTGATGTATGGGATATTGAAGGCAGATTAAGTTGTTAATGTATATTAGTATATTCTTAATTTCCTTTTAATTGAAAAAGACATATTGACTTTAATTAGAACCATTTCACAGGAACTGTCAATTAGCACATGTCAAACTAGTTAATTCAGAACAGAATTCTTTTAATTAGGGTCTGCTTTCCTTTAACTGTGGGGCCAATGAAATCAGCCTTTCCTTATCAAGATTTTAAATGTCTCTAAGACATACAATACAAATGTAGTCTCTTATCTATTATTAGAAGCCCATATGGATAACATTAAAATGATGATGTTGGCATTGTTCATGCAGCACAAATCAGAGTTTCCTTTATGACGGTTTGAAAAAAAAATGGCTTTGAACAAAGACTGTTTTAAATACACAGATTTATCCTACTTTAAAGAGACTACAAAATTTATGACATGCATGTTCACATTTAAAGTATTATTTAGTACGTCTGCTCAAATAAATTCAAACGTTTTGTATGTTCTATCAGCTAAAGACACATAAAACATTTTCAGGGCATACAGTAATGCTCTTCCCTTAAATGAACTGTAATCAAAAAGGGAAAACATTCTCAATGATTTTTTTGGCCAGGATAAAAACAGCATTATTAACTTTCATTGCATGTAAAGATTTAACACCAATTGCTGATACAGTGGTTGAAAACACTAGTGAGCTAATGTGATTGTAATAGTCAGGCCATATATAATCTGAGTCTCGACTTTCACGTTACAGTTTCTAAATTTGCCTGAGTTTGCTTATGTACCTTGATTCATAGCTGGTACCAGGAAGTCCTTCTCTCTTGGTCTTCCAATGATGCTGTGAGCAGCACTTATGATATTGGTGACGTATCATTAAATAAAAGAACAGCTGATAAAAATATAACAAAAATGTAAAAAGAATTAAAGGGAAATCTAGACTTAGTTTTATCAAATGAGGTTTAGCCACTGTTTTACTGACCTATATCAACTGCGGATTACAGAGATTAGTGAAAGGAATACTTAATAGCTGAACTGTGGATTCCAAAGAGGATTATCTGGTAAGATATTTTATGTATCCTGATGCTTTGTTGAACATATTAGGAGCCTGATTATGGGCCTGAGTAACTGTACAATAACAACAACTTCTTTTTTCCAAAATGGAGGACAAACTGAGTATACCAAGATGAAAAGGATTCCAGAAGTACACTTTGCCTAGTATGCTAATCATAGTAGCTTCTGATAGGGGAACTGTTTTAGTATAGTACTTGTAACATAAATTGCAGGAAGAACTGCACTAACACATTTAAAAAGGATTTTTGCAAAGGCTGCAAGCAGTGGGGGAACTTTGACTTGAGAAATTCTCAAATTGAAGAACTGGAATTTCTGTAGGTCACAAAAGAACGTCTTCAGACACCACACTTCACTGCCAACCACTGTATATGAGGTATAGCTTGAGTACAACTTAACAACTGTATCATTACTTTTTATGTTAGCTATTTACAATTGCATTTTAGAATACCTGCTAAAATATATTTTAGAAGATCTTTATAGTCATTCATTAATCCTATTGTGGCCCATTTTAAATCTCTGCTTATCAGTTTAACTACTTACCATAATTTAGAATTCATACTTAAGCAGATCTAAGGCACGTTGGCTCTGAATTGCATAAAACAACCTCCTTTATGCCACATGAAAAAACAATGCTTTGGATTTTGAACATAAAACTTTGCTTGTATTATATTATTTATTTGAAATAGGTAATTACAGGAGCCTATTTTGTATAGTCCATATTTTGATAAAACTTTAATATAGATTGGGGATATGAAGTACTGGTATACTTATAATACAGTATATGCAGTGGCAAGTTGCTGACATTGCCACTATTGTATTTACATCCTTTTAACTGTAGGAAATAACATTTTATTGTGTCAACAAATTAGATTAAACTAATTAATTGTTACTTACCCTGTGAGGGTACTATATTCTTATCCATATTTTACAGATGGGTCAACTGAGAAAAAGAGGCAAAGAAAGAAAATGACTGACACAAGTCAATCCAGAAGAACTCTGTCCAGGAACTCCTAGCTCTCAGCCCCCTATGCACTCTCTGAGGATATACTAATAATTTGCTACATGTCTCAAAGCAGCTAACCAAGTATTGTGTACCTATAGAAGGGCAATGCATTTTTTTCTCATGAATACTATGTCTATTCATTGTGCAGCAGTAGCACTAATATTAACACATTTATGGATCTCATGACTAAGCAGCAAGCTCTGATTTCAATTACATCTGACTAGTTCTGATAGCAAAAATCATTATAGAACTTCAAAAGTCCTGGCACTGTGGTAGGATCCTTACAATTATCTATATAATATCTTTCAGCTCCTGTTGGCTCCTTGATCTTCTATGGCAATCCCAACCCCTCTGCTAACTTTGGTCTATGAAAAGGTGACCCTTGAGGCCTAATATTTAAAAAAATATGCTAAAATGCTACAAGAGAGAATGGATTTTACCCAGTTTGATATCCTTTCGGGACTAGGTACTTAATAAAAATTGCATTTTTACTAAGTGATTGGCCGTTTGAATCATGTACTATTCATGTATTGTTCATGAATCAAACCAAAAGCCATTTAAAAATGACTAGCATTAGGGAAACTTAATAGCTTTTTAACAGATTATTTAAATGACTGTAGCTATGATTTCCAATCATTTTTATCCAAACAGCTATGCTGTGGCAGAACTCTCTCTGAGAACTTTCTGATTAAACTCTTTTGTTGATGGATTTAGGAAATTTTTTAGAAAGGAAATTTCTCAATTATGGATTCATCTTTCAGAACCTTCATCTGAAGCTTGTAACAATTTGACCAAGCCCAGCTGAAAGCACTGATGGTTGAGGGATTCATACTACTTTGTGAATCATAGCTAATAGAGCAGCTAAGTACTTCTGAGCAGTTTGTGCAGACTAACCAGCCTGTAGTTCACTTTCCTAGCAGTTTCTTGCCTCATAGTTTCCTGCACATCATATATGTGGAGAGTAGTTTGACAATTTTCCAACAACATGTATAACTTTAGATGGGTTTTATTTCAGATAATCAACATTTCTAATGTCTTGACTGGTATCATGTTAGTATTATAAATCCAGATTTTTTTTGCAGCATCTACATTTCTTTGCTTGTATCCTTGACTTAATTTTCCCAGTGGTTAGACTCTAAACCCTGAGCCACTCTTCAAGAATAACTTCTGATACTGACAACTGCATTTCTCATTCATACTCATGCTATACAACTGTATATATTAATTTACAACCAGCCAAAACTGCAAAAACCTCACAAAAAATCTCCAAGCAAACTCCCTGCATAGTAGATGCATGGCATTATTGTCTACATTTCACAGGTGAAAAAAAAATGAGGCTTGGAAAGTTATATGCATCTCCAAAGACTCCATAGCAAGTCCAGGGACAGAGGAAGTACCTACTGTAAGACTGGGTACATTGATTTAGACCAGCACTTTTCATTATTTGAATAGCCTAGGGCATATCTTTATAAAGGGGTTTTCTTGTGGACATTTCTCTCCTTCCACTTAATTGCATGAGGTGCATAAAAACGTTTGTAGCACCCAGTCTACGATCGCAAGGCTTACTTTAAACTGAGTGATCATAGACCAGGAATGGCCTGTACAGCTGCTCACCAGTGCTGGAATGTGTGCAGGAATCTGGTGTAAGTAACTTGGGAGAGTGGGGGAGCTCGTGGGTTCGTGGGGGGATTTGGTAGGTCTGTAGGGGGGTTTGGTGGGTCTATGGGGTGCATTGTCTGTCTGGAGGTAGAAAGGTTGGGGGGCTAAAACTAGGCAGGGTTGGCGAGTAGGAAGAGCATAGCCCTAGGGCTGGGGTGAGCGGCTGGGCTCTCTCAGCCCTGAGACTGCATTCTGAATGCAGTTCTGACATTTGATAGAATGGGTTAACCAATTCCTGATCTAAATTAGTTTATCTACTCAGGTGAACTAACTTACATTGGGCCTGCCATTTTTGGCCTGATTTAAACCTCCCCAAATGCCTGAACAAATGGGCATTTAGATTGACCAAACCCTAGTTAGGTCGATTTAAATGTAACGTCTGTCTAGACCGTTTCATGTGATCCTATAATATCCTTATCTCTACTGTTGAAATTGCTTACACAGACAAGTGATATTAGAGAAATTCCAAATTTTATTATATTTGTTGTTAATACTGCTGAAAATCTAGCAACAACAAGGATAGAAAGTGCTACATGATCAGCCAGCAACTCTCTAACCACTAGCAAGTGGTCTGCAGGCCATCAGGTGGCTCAGCGATCAGAGACTGGGAACCACTACTTCATTTCACACTGTATCTAGGCGCTTGTTCCTCAAGGCCACATCACTTCGTTCTAGACTCAGAGCAATGTTAACTAATCCTTTATTAAACAATTCTCCAAGCACAACTAAAGCATTTGAGTTGTTAACATATATAATAAGTTATATTTAAGAAGGTTTCAAAGCAGCACATTGTATTTTGTAGTAAAGTCATAAAAATATGCTAACATGGTAATATCTAATGAGGGAAACATTGCATGCAGATGTCTGTTTGCCTATTATCCCATAAAATGACTGTATATTTTTATTTATATGAGTAACATTAGACACAAACATGTTACCAAAAATGCATTCGTTTAGGAAAATGTATAAACACAATATGAGTCTAATATAAAAACTGTTTTAGAACAGGATTTTAGGGTTTATAAAATTGATAGAGATTTAAAAAAATAATTGTCTACAAATACATTTTTCTTTACTTGTAATGAGACAGAAATATAGGTTCTCAGCCGGTATATTATTTCTGATATAGCAGAGAAGTGAAATTTGTGTATAATGCTATATATATCTTTTCTAAGATGCAAAGGAGTATAATTTTATTTTTGTTGTATGTGAAGGCTCTGTCTAGGCACATTGGCCACCAATTTCATTTTTTTTGCAGAGCATGGATTGCAAAGTCACATATCCTTAAGTTAATGTAAAGGGCATAAGAAAGAAAAGAGAAAGCATAATTTTTGTTGTTGCTGTTGTCATTTGAAATTTCCATAGTGTCTGTGCACATTGGGCACCATTTCATTTTTATTGTGCTGCACTGATAGCAATGTCACATATCATTAAGTTAACACCAAGTAAGTAAAAAAGAAAAACAGAATTTTTTGCTGCTATTACTGTTCTTTGAAATTTTTCTACTCTGTACATATTTTTGTAGGAAGGAAGAAGTACCAGCAATTTTAATATATAGCTAAAAAGAAGCTTTATTGTTTTTTGGGGTTTGCTTTTTTTTTTTTTTTTTTTGCACTGCTCTGTGATGCAGTGGTTAGAAACATAATGCTATTAATATATCCTATCCCTGCGATGAAGATTTTTCGATGTGCTGTCCTTCCATTTTTTGAAAAATATCCCACTCCCGTATTTCTTAACCCCAGCACAATTTATTAAAATGCTACCTTATCTGCCCTAATACAGCTCCTGTGTCCATCTTTCAATGAGTCCTTTATGTCCTGAAGGGGAGACATGACCAAGGCTTTGGGGAACAGTGGGTTCATAAGTCATAGAAATCATAGAGAAATAGTGCTGAAAGGGACTTCCAGAGGTCATTCAGTCCAACCCCCTGCCTGAGGTAGGATCATCCCTATCCAAACCATCTCATACAAGCTATAATCTAAAGTTTTTGTAAAACTGCCATCAACCCTGACAAAACACAAGACATAATGCCCTAACCTACCACAGGTTAAGGAGTTAATGTCCTGCTTCTAAAAAAGGTTGTTAACATATGCTCAAGAGATCCCAGGTAGAGAGCCATGCCCCCCACTACAGAGGAAGGCTAAAACCCTCACAGTCCATGCTAATCTGACCATGGGGTAAATTTCTTTCCTGACCCCAAATATAACAATCAGTCTGACCCTGAGTAGAAGGGCAAGACCTTCTAGTTGGGAATCTCCAGCCTTGGTGCTGGCAGGATTATATAGATTAGTTTTAAACTCTGATACACAGACACAACTGCTATTAAGGTGTAGTATGGTGAATACATTGCATTTTATTGTCTTTATTTCTCAGGGAAGAATTGTACTGTTTATCTATTCTAATCTTGATCATTTGGGACTAAGATTTAGGCTCTACATTGGGACTCTACAACTGAAATCCTTGATGTTGGTCATATAACCTACTGTCCATTTTAGAGGAGTTATCTCTAGAAAGGCAGAAGATCAGCAGGCCAACTCCTATAAATCAAACTTCATGCTTATTTCTGCAATCAATAGTTACAGATTCTAGGCTAGATTCTCTGGTGCATTCCTGTCCTTTTCTGTTGCTCTTCTAGTATAAATGTGTAAGTGGCCTGTGAAGCAGTTTGATGGTCACAGCTGGTGCAGAGCTGGCATTCTTAGCTTCTTTGGCATCCTCCTCCTTCTGACTCAGGTGCAGAATACAGATCTGGGCCAAGTGTGTTGGAAGACATGTTTGGAGCATATTATGCCCCAGACCACTGCTAGTTGAAATAGGTTAGAGAGATGAGTGAGGCCCTATGTGGAATGAGTGAGGATCTGGCCTGAGAATCAGGGAGCCATATAACATCTACCCTCTGGTCCACCAAGAAGAGCTTTGGTGCTGCAGATAATCTAGACCACTATATATCAGTGGAGTCTTAATGAAACAGACATGCCCATGATACAGTGGCTTAGGGCCTAACTTTCGTGTATAGTAGAGGTCATTTCGCCATGTCAGAAATGGTGAACACAACAGGCTACATCACAACACAGGCTACAAAATAGGCTACATCACAATAAGGAACTCAAATACCCAGATAAGTTCAGACTAGCTACCATGCATGTTTTCATATATTTTCCTTTGTTGGAAAGCCTCCTCTTCTCCCCCCACTACTATGGTTACTTATATACAACACCCAAGCTGAACCTCCAGAACATCCACAGTGAAAGAGGAATCATAAAGGACATTCATGGGGCCAACCATTACATCAGAAAAGAAGAATACACCAGTTTCTCTACTGCTGGTGTTCTTTGGATTGTGTCTAGAAAATGGACATTTCACTATGAGCAGCCCAGCCAAAGTGTTGGTTGCTAACTTGAGAAAGGCCAGTAATATTATGTAACATTGCTAATTCTGATGCTGGTCTCCTGTTTCTCTGTTATTCTGGACAAGACTTGAACCAGAGATAACAGCAGTGAAAGATTTTATAGTGGGTGTTGGAAAGGATAGGATACTGCAGCAGTTTCTGAAGAAATGCTGTAACAGGAGTATATTGCTGAGTTCTCCATCTGAAAAGGAAACCCAGAATCCCCATTCTTAGGAACCAGCAAGAAAAAAAAAAAAAGAAGCATGAGAGGAGTTTGCCATATATCTGATTTGCGTGAACCTGGTTGTAGCTTATTTTTAAAATTCTCTATATGTTTTTAGGTTTATATACAGTAGAATCTGGATCATACGTATCACTGCTTAGTTCACAGTGGGTTGCTGAATAAAGGACACTGTTCAGATGTTTGCCGTGGCTTTTACTTCAAAGGACAACACTTCTCCAATCAACTAGAGCTCATCAGCAATCCCAAAGAGCTGTTTGTTGCTGTCCTATATCCTCCCGGCTGATTCACAATTCCTCATCTTCACAGGAGGTAAGGAATCTAAACCTGCAAAGAATTGAATTTTATAGTATCTTCCTCTCAGCTCTTTTGTATTACACTGGCTTGGGCCCAAGCATTTCCAGTTAGACTTTATACTGGAAATAAGCTCAATGGACATCATTCTTTTATGCTGTGCACCCTGTGCAGTCATTTATCCCAGAGCAAAGTGGGTAAAACATTCCCATTCTGTTATGGTGGTATTTCACACTGACATTGTATTGGACTACATGACAGCACAAGAAAGCAGTAGAGAACTGGGGTCTAACATGGAGTATATTTTAATACAATTTTTCATGTGTCTGGTTTTAGAAGGCCTTTCAAAATATCACCAGACCATTTCCTGAATTTTAGTGCTAGTAGTCATCACAAAGACAGACATTAGATGGACTTTACAGTGGAAAGCTTTAATGGATAGGTTTTCTGAATATGGCAAATCGATCGCCAAAATAAATTTCTAACCATCTACTTTTAGTAGCATTAGATGATGTCATACCCATGATGCTCTGGGAAATATGGAAGAGGCAAGGATTTTTGTGGACATTATCTTTTATTGGATGAACTGCATAGATTGGGAGAGATTTAGACATGTTTTTGGGCACAAATTACCCTTCCTCAAGTCTGAAAAGGCACAAAAACTACCTGAAAGCTATACAAAAATTACACAGTGGAATGAACAACCACAGGAAAAAGATTAAGGACAGAGACACATGAATATAGATAGAATACTTTTCACAGAACAACTGTTCCCTTTATGATCTCACAATTCTCATGCTTAAGGGGAAGTTACAAGACATCTTCAGAAGAGGGTCCTGGGAACAAAAATTCATAAGCTCCTGTATACTAAAAACCAGAGACTCTTGTCTGTTAGCTACTCCTGATAATAACTCGTTTTTCCTACTTCACACTCCTTCTCTATTCCTCCAGACAGACTGTTTTGGGATTTTTTTTTAACCTATGGAAATTTCATCCAGGCCAGTGGTCTATCTGCTACTTAGCTCATACTGTCTGCCTTTTTCTCACACCTGAGGAACTGTTCTTTGTGCCTAAATGTTTGTCTAAATCTCTACCAACTATGCAGTTGGTCCAATAAGAGATGTTAACCACAAAATCCCTGCTTCTAACAACCCACTTGCAATTATTTCAGAATCTACTGTTAATTGAACTTAATACACTAAAGTAAACCGAGTTAAATAAGCAGGGCTCAAGCTGGTCCACTATTTGTAAAGTGTCTAATTTATTTGTTCTATCATAACCACGTACAATTGAAAGTACTGGCTCTTTCTGAAGTTGAAACTTCTATTTAAGAACTGGTCCTAGGATTCTTCAGAAAGCCATAGTTGCTGAGGTACAAGCAGCCTATTCCACAGTGTTGTAACCAAGAACTTGCTTTATACATGGGATGGGATTGGGCATATGGAAAACCATGTCCCAAAAAAACAGTAGCAAGTTGACTAGGAACAACCCAATGTGAAGCAAAATGTAGAGCAATTACTGTGCTGTTGAGATGAAAAGATAATACTGTTTGTTTCCCTTGGTTTTTGCTGGGTGATACATTAGAAAACATGAGTCAAATGATGCACTCCTTTCTCACCCATTCTTCAGGAAAAGCTGTATTAACAGAACTCCTGCCTGAATAGGGCCCTTACATAGTGAGCTAATTTTCACCCTTTCATGAAAAGAAGTCATTATAATTTTTTCAGCAAATTAACCCTACATGTATTAAAAACTATTAAGTCTGGTAATCTTTCTTGTAAATTTGTATTTAAAACCTATTATGAGATTAAACCAGTAAATTATCTGTAGTTCTAGAAAATGTCTTCAAACTTCAGTTATAAAGAAATGTATTAAAGCAAACATTCAGATTTAATTGATGATGGCATCATATAATGTCTAATGTGGAGCAGAAAGCTCAGAACAAATCTATTAGCATCCAACCAAATCCTGAAGTCTTTACTCAGCTTTGGCAGTCATTTCAATGGATACTGATGTGAATAAGAATTGAGTTGAAACTGAATTCGTTAACCTGAAGGTTTGATTTGATAGTATTAGTTTGTTGCTGATTATTTATATTGGTATTACAACTGAATAGCTTATTTAATTGCTACAATCTGTTCTATTATGCATGGTTACTGTGAGATAACTGAATTTATCAGTTAGTTAAAACTATTTGCCTTTACTTGGTGAAATAATGGCAATGCATTTACATTGGATTGCTTATTGTCACAGTTTACTTTGTGTAACTAACTCAAGTGTAATGAATCATCTCTGATTTTTTGGAGAAAAATAGAAATACTAAAATAAAAACAGTATTTAAAACAGCAAGTTTAAATGTATGATAATTAATAACTAATTAAAAATAAATTGCATTTCTTTGTGACAAGTATGATGAATCATCCCTGAAATTTTGGAGAAAAATGGAAACACTCAAATAAAAGTCTGTTTAAATATATTACAATAATTAATAACCAATTAAAAATAAATTGTATTTCTTAGTGACATTTTAATACGTAATAGAAAAAAAATTACAATAATTAACCAAAACGTGGCCAATTCACATACCTTATGGAAAAGCTGACCTGGACAAAAATCAGATGGTCATAACAGTGGTTCCTTCCAAGTCCATCTAAAAATGTGAAATCAGTTTTAAGCATAGCTTCTGAAAAATAAAAACTGAAACATCTTTGAACCTGTCTTAAAGGAGTCAGAGATGTCCTTTGACTGCTATTTAAGGAAAAAAAGTTGTAAAGAATCAGGACTTTAACTTGTTGGTCTATTTGCTGAAGAAGATAATCTTCCAGGACATTCAAAACAGTTCTATTTTTAATTACGAATACTTAAATACATTTGCATTTTACTGATAAAACACATTAGATGTGACCAGTTTACAGAGAACTTGCAGGGTTTTTTTTTCCTGGGCTGTGCTGCTTTGTAGCTGAAAGGGAAATGATCATCTCCTTGCCTGTCAGAGTGTACCATTTCATGGGTACCATTTAGTTTGATCCCTATGCTGTACATATCAGTTGAATTAATGTACTGTGTTTCGGTGACTCTGCATGTTGGCCCACACTTGCTGTGCTCTCTCTATCTGGCAGATTCAGCCAAGAGATAGACCAGGAAGGTAAAGTACTTAGCCCACTGGATACTGTCCCTTTCTCACCAAATGGGCTTTCCAGCCAGTGATGGAGAAGGATTGCTTCTAACACAAGAATCAGGAAAGGGGAAGACTGACTGCAAGGTAATTTTTTCTTGTAAATAAGATGCAGTCCATAGGTCAAACTGTATGACCTATGTCCTGCATGCTCCTCCCTAGTTAAGAAGAAAAGCCTAGTGACCACAACCATTGAGGAACTACAGAGTGTATGTGGCAAGGAGCTCATAGCTTGAGCTCTTCTCAGAGATGAATATCTACCTTGCTCTGCAGAGGGAGATTTTTAAAAAAAATTATGTTTCAGGCACATATAGTAGTTTCAACTTTCTGCTGAGGACTTTGGGTGGAATGTGACCTTTCAGGCAGATAATAGTTACATTAAGGTAGATGTTTAACACTCAAAAATAAGGACATGAGAATTATAGGTAAATGCTTGGGCTAACAGACATCTGTGGTAAAAAAAAATAAAAAATGAAAGAGCACATAACTGCTTCACACAACTGGAAGTTTAGTACCTTACCCAATGAATCAGAGCTGAGTTTAAATTAATAGACAAAAAATTCTCTGGGTTCAATCTTTCAGTCTCTTCATGGGGAAAATCTCCAAAGGAATTAGTTTTGCTTGAAGGAAGGAAAATAAGGGGCAAATGCAGGCATGTGCATTTGCTGCAGCACATTTCTGCCGCTCCTTTGTGCCTCAGGGCACACCTTTGCATGCACACTTTGGCACATGCCAAATTGACCCTGGTGGGGTAAGGGAGAATGGAGCCAGCACCTGTGCTAGCTCTGGCAGCCTTACCTGAGGTCCTGGGGGCCTCCTGGGGCAGCAGTGGCACCAAAATGGCTGTACAGGGTCCGGCCGGCAGCCTGAGTGGCTTTGGATGGCCAGGCTCTGTTTCTGGTGGCACACGATGCTGCCACACGTGTCTCGTCACTTTTTTTTTGCAGCATTTTTTCTGACACCAGGTTCTTCAGATATTTTACAGCTATCTGAGAAGTAATCACATCAATAAAGGATTTGCTAAAAATATTTGGAAACTAGCACATCATTTTGCATGACTTTAATTGTTACGTATTCTATCAGCATACATTCAAAGTGTGCATGTGTGTGTGCATGTGCGCGCACACACACACACAAACACACACACATATATGTATAATTTTTGTGAATGGGTAGGGTTTGCTACTTACCTGCACCTGGGTCTTCTAATGCACTACATACACACCACAGGGAAAAATGTTGGAAATGTGACTGACTTGCCCAGCCACATTTTGCTTACATCAGGGATGAAGAAAAAAAGCTATGAAGGAATGCTGAGAACAGCAATCATTGGTATAGTTTTCTGATATGGAATATCTTATCTGGAGAGACAACAAATGCAATTTTTATTTACAAAGAGTTTCTTTTGATTTTTTGCTTTTGTGCATATATGTGCTTCCCAAATAATTCCAAAATATTAACTCATGGAGTTATAGGAAGAAGGGGGTGTTCTTTCTCTTGCTTTGTACATGTTTTCAGGATAGATTCATTAAAAAGTGAAAAAAGACATTAAAAAGCTAGACACAACACTGAAGCTCAAGACAGAATGTCATCTTGGCTTTCTGACCTTCCCCTGAATTTCCTCTATTGTGGGTTTAAGTCACTCTGATATTACTTGAACATAGTCTGATTGCTGAGACTGTTTTATTTTTCTTAATCATTGTCTGAATATCCTTGTAAAGTGGGAGGTGTGAATAGAAAGTAATTTAAAAATTGAAAGGGATCATTCATTTAATATTTTTTGTTTATTACAGAAAATGGACCTCATTCTGCCTTTTGAAATTGTATGATGATGATTTACATTTTATATTTTAAAAAGCAAATAATTCTCTGCCCTGAATTAGTAAGCACCTGTCTTTGGGAATCAGTCCTGTTAGTGAGAATGGTAAGATACTTTTTTTTTTTTAGTTTGATAAGAGGAACACCTACAATGACCAGCTATGAGGTATTAATATAATGTCATCTGGGGCCTGAAGTATTTTCTGAAGTACTGGCTTCACTGTTTTTTACCCTCTTATAACTGGAAGCTTATTAAACAAGGATTCCCTTTAAAAAAATATTTTAAAGTCAGTTATGGGAAAAAACTCATTTGATTTCATAAAAAAAATAACAATGACTAAATAAAAAAAATGGGAAAGACTTAATACTTCTAGTAAAAATGTTAGTGCCACCATGTTTTTAATGGGGAACTGAGGAAAGAGTCCATTACACCAGGAAGGAAAGTCACTAGTTACAAGATGATTGAAAAGAAAAACTCTTTTGGACTACATTACTGGTTAAAATGTAGTTTGGAATGAAGGTAGCTTTTGGTTAAAATGCCTTAGATGAGGTAAAAATTGAGTGGTATATTGCTCTGTGGTGATCAAGCCCTTCACAGCACTATTTAATTAAATTTTTTGTACAGAAAGATGGAATGGTGGCAATACAGTTTATTTCTTTTCATAAACAGTGAAAAAGCATGGTAGATACTTAAGATAAAAGAATACAGTGGAGTTGAAAAAAACCTAGGTTAAGGGTTATAATCAGGATACTTAATATTATTACAACAGCTATATAACTGATTTGTTTTCAATCACTTCATCTCACAGCTCTCTGCCAATGTTCAGATCTTAAGCTAAATAAAAGAGAAACATTAAGGCTAAGTCAACCATAACTGTATGTCACTGTATGTCTTCCCTTGAGCACTTGGAAATAATCTTATTTCAGCTTTATTTAATTTGTTTTAGCCTATGTTTAAGTTGAGAAGGTAGCAGCAAATTTTTGCAGCTATATCACAGCAGATGAGCTCTTGGAGCTGACTATACTAGTAGACAGAAGAAAACAGCAAACTTATGAATGTCTCATATGCCCCAGCCAGGTGGCTTTTCACCCTGCTCAGTGCACTGGTCAAATTGGAAAGTGTACTGCAAGGCTATGTTTCAAGGGGATTGAACAACTCAGAAAACAATTGTCTAATGGTAAAGTCTGTGAGTAACTGCCTGGGTGCAGATTGTCTGCTGGGATTTTCTGCTGAGATTTTTGTGAGAAAAATGCTGGGCCATAGCCATGACTCATAATATTGGGAAGCCAGTGAGGTCAGGGTGAGTGATAAGCCTGTCATGACAAGTGGTTTAAAGAGTTCATACAATTACAAAGAAATCAAATAGGCATATGCATTCCTTACTTCTGATTTGATGGTGCCTTATTATTGAACCTACACAGATGACTCCTGTATTTGACATTGTGGAATTAGGTGCTTGAGAAATACCTTCATTACATAGACTATGGTTGATTATAGGAGCTGAAAGTAAGTGCTCCATTGGGTAACAGTGATGCTAGTGCTACAGAATTAGTTTTGCTGTCATTACTCTGTAGGGTAATTTGGTGACAACAAACAACAAGAAATGAAGATTGCATAACTATGTGGAGCAGGGTCATCAGGAGGCAGAAGAAAATCACAGAAACATCTAGGTAGCTATCTGTAAGTAGCATTTCTATTTGATATAGTTTGTTGCTGTCTCACCTTATCGGGCTGGAATCAGGAACAGGGAATGTCCTTTTGCCAGTCAGATCCTCTTCTTCAGATACCAGTAGCATCTCTCAGTTGATGAGCTACTTTGCAGCTGATGCTTATTCGAGCTTCTGGGTTCAACCGGCAGAACCTGGCCTATTGACTCCCAACAGTGTAAACTTCATTGTCAGGAAATAGGTAGGGAAAGGAGTGGGATTCCAGCTGTAGCAGCCACCCACTGTAGTCAGGAAATGGGCAGCCTGGACTGCAGAAAGGGTGTTAGTGGCTTGGGTTTTCCTGATGTTACTTGATTCAGTGCATCCTACAGGCAACACTAACCAGAGGACTCCTTTTGGACCTCCTGACAGCTTTTGCATACCATCCTTCTGTGGGATGAATTATTCTGTTGGTGGAATAGCCCCAGATGAAATGTGACTCCAACCCTGGGTATAGAGGAGCACCATCATTTGCTATTGAACAAAAAAGGAAAAGGAGGCAGATAAGAAGATTCATTCTGGCTCAGTTCAGTGGTGAAGTAGATTTGGGTAGTTTCTTAGGATTAAAAAAAAAACTTTATTGAGTTGAAATTCTGCCAGAATAACATAAATAGATTGGAACATACGCTATGGCAGGCAAGGAGCAAGTTAAAAATAAGAGAGTCAAACAGGTGATAGGAAATAAAAATAGAGCTTTCTAGAAAAATAATAGTATTGGATCTATTTGGAGGGGGAAGACTGCAAGAATAAACTGCAAGAACTGAAAACCACCTAGAATGCCAAGGAGAAAGGGGCAACGAAGGAGGATGGTGAATCAATAGAGAAGTTAGGGCAGTCATACTCGGACTGCAGCTTCTGAGTCACAAATGAGTTTTCAACACATCACGGGCTTTCCATAAAAAAATACGAAAGCTTCTTTATAAAATGCATGCATTGCATTGTATGAATGCATCCAAAAAGTCTTAAACCGGTTCTAATGTGTTGGGAATTTGCTATTCATCCACAGGCGATAAACTATAGCTTTTTTTTTTTTTTTTGAGCAGGTATGTTTGCTACAATTTGCTCAGGGGCACGTCCACATGAGAGCACACGTGTCTCTTGCCCCGCCTCAAACCCCTTTGAGGCAGGGCAACAGGCACATGCTGGAACAAACAAACGTTCCCTGTGCTGCAAACATGCAGTGCGGGGAGAAAATTAGACCCCTGGATATCCAGGGGTCTAAAAAAAATCAATGTTTAAAAAAGCAGGGCAGGAGGCTGGGTCCTCCATGGAGACGCTCTGGCTGCCAGAGCGTCTCTATGGTTGGCCCTTGCCCTGGTGCTGAAGCATGCGGCTGGCCAAGCTGCATGTTTCAGCACCAGGGCTCCGGTGCTGGTGAGTAAGGGGTCGGGGGGGCTGGAGGAGGGGGAAGGGGACCATGGGGGGATGCCTGATGGCCCTGCCCACTCCCCCAGCCCCCTTGACCCCCGCCAGCCCCCCCAAGGCCCCTGACCACTGCCACAGAGCCAGTAGAGGCATCTGCCCCTCTTGGCCAGCTGCCAGTGGACTGCAGTTGCAGGGTTGGCCTCTGTGCAGCCCTACTGCCATGTGTGCCCCCTGCCCAGCCATCTGGGCAGCTATCACCCGGAAGATATTCTGGGTATGGTGGCCTGCTTTGAACTGTCAAAGCTTGTCCTCCTGGCCCCATTTGGCCAGGAGGTCAGCCACAGCCAGCTGGGTCCAAGGTTCCAGCTCTGAGCAGGCAGGGCCCTGCCACTGACCTCCCTAGCAGGAATTCTGGTGTTCCCTATTGGAAACTGAAAAATCCCTGTTAAAAAAAATCCCAAAGTCACTCTCTAAAATACCCCCAAATCCATGTTCCTCTACAAGTAAAACAAACGACCACTATAAAGACAGAGAGCAAGACAGAGACAGTGATCAGTTGGACAATGTTTTATTGATATATCTACAGTGTTAAAGCAAGTCTCTTAAAATAATAATAAAGTGAACTCTAAACACATGTTTCATGAATTCATGAATGCATGTTTTGCTGCACTCCTGCAGGGTGATGGACCCCACACAAGGGGTTTGGCTCCCCCAACAGGGGATTCAGCCCCCCAACAGGAGGTTTGGCCCTCTCACAAGGGGGATGGCCTCCCAACAGGGGGTTCAACCCCCACACAAGGGGTACAGGCCCCCAACAGGGGGTTCAGGCCCCACACAAGGGACATGCCTCCCCAACAGGGGGTTCAACCCCCAAACAAGGGGTATGGGTCCCCAACAGGGGATTCAGTCCCCACACAAGGGGTATGGTCCCCCCAATGGGGGCCAAATGGCCCCCACAGGGGCTACCACTCCCCTTGCAAGGTCCACATGTCCCACCCCAGCCCCACAATTGCTGCCCCACCTGGCCCCATCCCCCACCAGTTGTTGCAGCCCCCTCAGTGGCTGCCCCACCCAGCCCCACCCCCGCTGCCTCACCCAGCCTCACCCCCCTGACTTGCACCCCCAGGCCCCCATGGCTACCCTCACAACCCCAGGCACCATCACTTAAAAAAAAAACCCAGAAAAAAATGAAAAAAATGAAAAAGAAAAAGCCTCTGCTTACCTTAGAAGCAGGGGTGGGGGGCTCCAGAGCCTCCTGGCAGAGCCCCCGGAGCAGCACAGGGCAGTGGGGGGGGGGCAGCAGGGCTGAGGCTGGGGCCACGGCCATTGGGGCTGTCACCCTGCCCAGCACTGTGCGGGTGGGGCCCCAGTTAGCCAGACGCAGCCAGACTGCAGGTAAGTGCAGGGTTTTTTTTTTTTTTTTAAACTATGGGGTGGTGGGGCAGGGATCGGGGGGGGCGGCTTGGGCAGATGAGGCCAGCCAGGGCAGGGGTCGAGGGCCTTGAGGGGGCTAGCAGGGAGAGGGGCTGGCCATGGCAGTGGTTGGGGGCCTCGGGGGGCTGGTGGGGGGAAGGGGGACTGGGGGAGTGGATGAGGCCATTGGGGTCTCCCCCATGGTTCCCCCCATTCCTCCAACCCCCCGACCCCTTACTCCCTGGCACCGGAGCCCTGGTGCTGAAACATGTGGCCTGGCCGGCTGCGTGTTTCAGTACCATGGCAAGGGCCAACCATAGAGACACTCTGGCAGTGCGGAGAACATTTTTATTGTTCCTGCACGTACCTGTTGTCCCACCTCAAAGGGGTTTGAGGCGGGGCAAGAGGTATGTGCATGCTCACGTGGACGTGCCCCAGGAGTGCGTATGTTGGGACTCTATGGTTAGCACTGATGGTTCATTTAGCTGCAGAGCCAGCCTGTACTGACTGTCCCTAAAGCTTTTTTTTTTTAATCAATGTTTACTGCATAGGAAATACATAAAGTAATAAAAGTAATATAGAGTGGAGAGCACTCGTGTCTCTTTTCTTGCCAATTAAGTATTCTTTCTTATTGTACATTAACTGGAGCTCAGTCCAGACAAATTTAAACATCCCAAACTAATAAACTAGGGAGGTATTTCATAGTTTAATGGATTTCACTGCCAGGAAATATTTCTAGGCATTCAGCCTCTATTCTCTTCTTTTTATTTTCATCCCATTGCCATTTTTTGACTGTCTTACAACAGTTGTCTTTAAAAGTCAGTGTTCACCAGCAGTTACCATCTGAAATACTGCACTGGTAAGGATAGCTATCTAAGGTGATATTATAATGGCAACCACTTTAATGTACTTCCTTTCTTACTATTTAAACCTTTCAAATTTTTGCAGACTTTTATCACGTTTCCTCCTACTCATCACTCAGCATTATAAATACTTACAACTTAATCTTTTCAAGGGAGTCAGTTGCTCTAGCTCCTTAATGAATTATTGTACTTTTCTGAACTTCCTCGAAATTCCACTCCAAGGTAACTTTTCACAGGAAATAAGAGCATGCCCTTAACAAACTTAAGTATGTCAGGAGAAAACTAAGAGCAATTTCAGAAACTTGGTTGTAGTAAATTACCAGGAGTGGATGACATTTCTCTAAGAGTTCTGAAGGTAGTAGAGTATGACATGGTAGAATTGTTGCTGAGAATATGCAGTGTACTCAGAAAAAGAAAAGAGAAGCTCAGAAACTTCTTCCTTATTGCTGAAAAGTCATTAAGCTGGTAGCTATTTTTTAAGACCTCAGTGAGATTCCAGCTTCACCATGATTCTGGACTACCTAATGAGAGTCTAATTAAGTACAGTATTTGAAAACTTATAATCTGATAGGGTCAAGGATGCACAGTTTTTGCAAGGAAATGCTGCACTTTTCTTTCACTGAAAGTCTCTGAAATAGATCACCGTATTTACTCAAGTAGAAGATAACCCTGAATATAAGACAACCTTCCAATAATTAGATTCTATTTATGGAAAATTTATAAATTTGTTATAATTTTCCAGCTATAGAATCTAATTATTAGAGGTTTGCCTTGAATTTGTCCCCTTCCCACTGCTACAGCTGGAAACAATCTGGGGGTAAAGTAGTCCCTTTGCTCTCTGCTTCCTCCCAGCTTTTTCCCCTGGTAGCCTCTTCCCCTTCTTACTGTCAAACCCTGCTCTTCCCAAACGTACAGAAGGGAGAAACAAATTTTAAAACCAGACTCTTGAAATTAAACATGGCTGTAGTAATTTGTGTATAGTACCGATGTACTTAATTTATCCAGAATTGATGCATTTCCTTTTTTTCTGAACTTGCTGCAAGTTTTAGCACAGGTACCCCATAAACATGCTTTTGAGCAGCACTTTGGCACCTATTTATATGTAGTATAAATTATGAATGATATTAGTCCAAAGCCAAAGGCTCACAATTTACCACTAGTTCATTGGGAAGGGCTCCACCAGTCAACAGTGTTTCAGGCCATGGTGACCCCCCAGAGCTCAGCATATGCGTGTACTCCAGATACCCCCAACAAAGGATCCAGGTGTTAATTAGCCCACTCATGACTGAAACTGGGTGTTCTTGTCATGAGTCCTAGGATGCGCCAAAAAATTATATGAAGACAAGGCATAGGGCAACCTGATTTGGCTTCACCTCAAGGAGGGCAGGGTAACACTAATCGTATGCACCAGGCTGAGAGATGGGGCAATAAAAGGATTATGGGGAAGGTGTTTGGGGCCCTGTTTCATGATATTTGCCAGGCATTTAATGCTGGTGAAGAAACAGGAATAATTGGTAATGGGAAAGAAAGGGACAGCTCAGCTGTGGGAGTGGAGAGGAAGTCAAAATGTATTCAATGTGGTGGCTCATGACCTGAAAATGAGCTGACAGTGAAGGGGGCTGTGCTTAATGGGCATTACCATACATCTTATTTAGATAGGTTGCACTAACCTATTCTTGTGATAGGTTCCCATCAGCATTTTTGGGACCAGAGAAGGGTGTTGGAGCTTGCTTTGGTCTCTCCAAGTGCTAGTACTCCAAGTGCTAGTGGTATTGCAGTACTTCCAGACCCAATGCTAATTCCCTCCTGGAGGAAAAACTGCCTGTTTTTTTTAAGGGCCACACACACACACACACGGTTCCCATCAGCATCATGGTCTTTTGACTAAGATCAAGCATTTTTTGCACCAAGCGGAGGGTGTCAGAGCTGGCTCTGGTTCTCCTGATGCCAGCCTAGTATTGCAGAACTTCCAGGCCCCATGCCAGTTCCCCATGGAGCGAACACCCACCGATTTTTTTTTTTTAAAGGGCAAAAAAAATAAAAGTTCCCATCAGCATGTTTGCCTAATGTGGGCCATGTATTTTATAGTCATGCTCAGGGTTTGCTGCATGTAATCAACTTAATAGTTGGTTTTCATTGCTGAGCACATGCTGCTTTTGGCAGTTTAATATCAGACATCATATTGAGTGAGATTTCCTTGTTTGCGATTGTAAGACGAGAAGCTTTTTCCCCCATGCCAACTGGGGGAAAAAAACTTCATCTTGTATTTAAATAAATATGGTAGATAACAACCTGATTGACATAAATTACTTGGATTTTTAGATATCTTTTGATCAAGAACTGTGAAAAAGAGAGCATCCAGGAAAATAAATATCTGTGGAAGGATGCACAAAATCTTATTTTGGCTTTAAATTGGTTAAGAAACAAAGTTTTATAGTGAACGGATCCTGCTCAAAGTGATGGGAAGTTTTTGTAATTGAGTGGTAGTTTGCATGTTGATACTGGGGCCAACTATCGTTATTGTTATGAATGACTGGAAGGAAGAAGCTGGTAGTGAGTTGGCCAATCATACTACATTGGTTTGGGTAATTGCAGTATGTAGTCTCTAATCTTGCAATCTGTTGTGCATGGATAGATTTCTATGCCTGTGTGGAACCCAGTGAAATCAAGGGGACTACACCTTGTTTAGTAGTACCTTGAAAGTAGTACTTGAGCAGAACAATTTACAGATCTATGGTCACATATGATAGGAAATGCCAGATGGATTTAAACAAGCTGGAGGAGTTTGAAAGCATCCTGGCAAGTTGAAAAAATGTGAGGAACAATAGCCAGAATTTCTAATAAGTACTAATACTCTTCACTTCCACTGAAGGGTCAGTTAGCTCTCATGTAGTGTAGGATAAAACTGGGTATGCAGGCAATTACTGTGAAGAGCTGATGCAATATATATTCAGCATGGGTATGTGAAAACATAAAGGCTATAGGTATGCTTGACTACTTCCTCTATTTTGCTCAGTTACACAACATGGGAAGTTTAAGAAGGGAAGTATTGGTAGAAAAAAATGTAAAAATAAATTCTCGTAGTTTGTAGTCAAACTGAAACATACTGTCACATGTGGTCATTGAGACAAGTACTCAGTTTGTCCCACTATAACTAATTGGGGTGTTCCTTATTCTGTTCCCTAAGAGGTCAGGAAGGAAATATTTCTCTACACCAGCATATAATTACAATTGCATTATAGGGATTGCCGTCTTCATGAGGTACTTGATGACTAGCTTTTGGGAAAGAATGTCCAAACATTTAATAGATGATTCCTCATGTTTCACATGATTGAACTTTACCATCCAATTTTTGTTTCCCCTTCATTTTCCAGCTTGTTCAGTTAGAGATTTCAGTAATCAAAAACATCATTACTGCATTCTAACAACATTTCTCAGTACGTGGATTTAATTAAAAAAAACTAATGTGGCATCCAGTATTTGTGATTCTTCTATCTAGGTACAAAGATCTATGAATACACCTCTGCCCAATGAAAAACACAGGTGTTCTGCCAAGCAAGAGCAATAAATAAAAAAAAGTTGCTATTCTGTCACATACTGTGTATATATCAAGGATCCAGAATACAAAGCAGATTTAACAGCAATCACATTTTGAGTGGAATTCACATGAATGTAACACCTTCTCCCTCTCAGGTTTTGAATGTGGTATCTTAAAGAAGATCACACAAATTACTCATTCTAGGAACAAAGGCTCTTTTTGAGAGCTGTCAGGTTGCTGACAGTTATGATGAGCATTTACTTCAGGCTTGTAAAACATATTAATCAAACTTGTTCTTATTGCTGCAGTCCAAAGTGGGTTACTGTTCCTTTTAGAAAAATGTTTTGCATAAGTGAAGAGCTCTGACTACATATACACCTTGAATGCAAGCTGCTATATATCCCATTCATTTATTCATAATGAATAAATACTATTCTACCCAGGCTTAAGAAAGATTGAAGCCATGTACAGAAATCTGTTTATTACAAGACTATTTGCAAAAGACCTATGCACCATTCATTGAACCTTGAAAAACATTTGAAAATATGGGTTGCATTTGCAAACTTCAATGTATGACATGGGGAGCTGGCAGGCTGCCTGGTTTCTACTTAAAGGATTGTCATTCTGGGAAAAATAAATTTCTCTAACTAGACAAAAGTCAATGTTTTTATGTTTTACTGCAATCAAACTGATATGGCTGACAATTTAATGTCTTAACACTTAAAATATCTGTGGATAATCAGTTACCTCAATCAATCATAACTACAAGATTCCTCTATTTTCAAAACCTGTATACATATGACGGAGATATTTAACAATTTAGTGAGAAAGCTCCCACCACTAATATTTCATGATTCATCTTGAGCCACAACGATATTTTATGCGAGAGTATGCATTTGAAAATTGCTTAAAAATCCCACCCTTGCATGTAATCAGATTTTGAAACCTTTGTTTTAATGTCCTGTTTTATTTAATTTTATGTATATTTTATAGTCTGCTTGCCTGTCAAAAAGATGTGGAAATGTGCTGGCATTCCAGCTGAAGACATCATTACGAGTGAGAAAATGCTCAAGGCTTTTTCAAAGTGGGTGCTGAAACATACGGTTCCCTTCTTTGACTCCAGGGGATGCTAATAGCTGCCCCAGCAGACAGGTATTATGAGGTCAAAGGCTAGGAGTGCTGTGCACCCTCAGGATTTAACTGGGAGCACAGGAGATAGGGAGTTTCGCAAAACTAATAATAAAAATAGTAATAATGATGAGAAGAAGCAGAAACTGACAACAAAATGAAAAGAAACCTGCAAGAAGTGAATTCTGGGTAGCACAACACTTGGCAGAACTGATTTTAATATCTGACAGGTTGAGTTCACTAATCTTTGCTATTCATATTGACGTGAAACTTCATACAGTTTTAGAGATTTGTATCTATTAAGACATGCAGCAGTGTTTCTACAACATGGGAACAAGTTTGCTAGAGCCTACTATTCTTCTTCCTCCGTGATAAAAATTGATATGAACTGGTTTAAACTCCTAACAGATAATTACTCTGAACACTCAATAAGGAAAGCTATATCTTTGGAGCATTCCTTTATCTTAAAACCCCCCCTCACACTTTTTTTTTCTCTTTTGTTTCTTTGATTACTTGGAGCCTTGTAATCAAACTAAGCTTAGTTTCAGGACCCTTGGGGCAGTATCTCTTAGTTCCCTGTCAAGCTGCGTTGCAAAACAATCAATCTTGCTCTTGCACTCACTTGGCGGAAGTGCCACGACACGAAGAGTGCAATGCTTTGCTCTTGCCGTGAAGCCTCGGTGACAAAAGTTTTTATAAGAAGCCGACTGTATTTAGGGTTATGAATATGCAATGACTCTCATTAGTATTGAAGCACAGGAGCAGGGGCTGACATCCCCCGCCACTTTGAGCTGCTGCAGCATCGTCTAATGAATTGTCTTGCTCTTTCACTCACACAGTCTTTTCTGTTGTGGCTCCCAGTTCCAAGGGGAGTTGCCCAGTTTGAGAATACTATTGACTGCAGAAATTAATTGCCAAGAACTGCTCTTGATTTTGTTAAACAATGTTGAGACAGTGTTTAAATTGTCAAAACAGAAAACCATTAAACTCTACATGAGATAAAATCATCATGAATCAGAAAACCTGTGTGTCTGGATAACATACATGCACATAGGTATACATGGACCACTGTAATTTGTACATGTGTGTATAGCAATATATAAAAGATTCATTGGATGAAATCAAGTCATAGAAATCTGACATTCTACTGGTTTGTCTATTATTCTTCTGAATAGAACAAACAGGGATGACAGAAAGTTTCCAAAATGAATAGGGCTCCAACACAAAGCTACTTGATCAACCCTTTAATACTCTTTCTTTCTTTCTTTTTCTTTTTTTCCTTTGGGCCTCTGCCAAACATTTTGCAGCTCACACATATACATCTTTCCTGAATACGTTACTGATAAGGATGTTTCCTGCAAATGATTAAGATATCTGGCCTGATTTGTAGTGTATGAGAAGATGTGAAAGTGTTCAGAAACAAGTCAGAATGACCCTTTTTTCCCAACAGGTTAAATTAAATATGTTTTTCCTTCACCAGAAATTTCTTTTGACATAAAGGGAGTTTTTGTGGCTCTCTGCAGATTGTGAAGGATGGAGTGAATTGAAATGGATAATATATTCTAAGAGGCACAAGTAGCATTCTGAAAGGTATGCACATACAGCAAAGAATAAAGAATAGAAGGTCCTCTCAGAAAGATGATGGCCCTGCACACTTCTTAATTCATTTAATGTATAATGGAAATAGTCTTGCTGCAAGAAGGAGGATCTGTTTAATTTTTACTGCATTTTTGGCAACATTACTATAATGGGAGCTTGGCTTACCTCCTGACCCTTCCCCCGAGAACGCCTATTCCCATCATCTGGAAAAAAATAAACATAAAGAACATATACATGTTAGGAGTATCAAATACGAGTGCAGTTTAAAATAAATGCAGCTCTGACAAAAGTGGCTCAAGTATCATACATCAAACACTTGTTACCTCTCTTGGCCTTAGTGATTGCACATGACTAAGAACAAGTCAGTGATAAAATCAGAAGAAAGATGAAACCAATCTGGGCCTTTTTAAAGACCATCAATCATTCTGCGAAGCCATGATATTATTAGTTCAAGTAAGCCTTGTTCTCCCATTTTATGGACATCATAACCCCCACCCCTAGACCAATGCTACCATGGGAAATCATTTTTATGGGCAACATCTTAGTAGGGACCAATCAGATATAATCACATAACAAGCTACTGAATTATTCAACGTTCTCCCTAAATTTGCATTCATGCTGTCAGTGCATGGCTCTAAATGTATGTGTTTTCTTACAATATATATAAAGAGGATAACCCCACACAAGAATGTGATTTTCTTGCTGTCTTTCAATCATTATTTGTTCCTTTTGGCTTGTTACAGTCTATGAATTAGCACAGACGTATATTCATTAAAAAAATCATAGCACTAAACTCCAAACTCTTTCAGGCTTTAAAAATATCAAATGTAAGGACAGCAAAAGTGAAACAATTGTGTTCAAACATAAAATATTCAAATTTACTGAGCAAATACGAACCAGCGTGTCTCATGGCTGTTGCTATGAATACAGGAATCACATTGTATATGAAAATATTTCAGTTTTAATTGCAAATCTGCGTGGAGATGATTTGGGGTCTGTAATTAGCACATAAATTCCAGACTTTGTGACTGCTGTGAAAACACACATTATTTATGGAACGATTATCTAAATATAATTCAGTGCTTCTTGCTTTCAACAAATACTGTAAAAGTCTGATTTAATAAAATGAAAAAATTGCCCTTCTCATATAGTTCTATTTACATTCCCTGCATTCATTCCAGTGCACTCCCATTCCCCTTTCTACCTGCAGCAGATACTTCACAGCATCACTTTCTACTTGATTTACCTTTGGGAGGTTTCTTCATAACCATAAAGGCTAGACACTTAATTTGTTTAAAATTAAAGCTCAGATTATGCAAATGGTGATGAACTGTGTGTTCGTGTAACCCCGTGCTCCTCCCCCCACCATACCTCTCTCATTTGACACTGCTTTACATCTAAGCCACATAGACTAGGTACAGACATTCAAAAAGCCTGAGGCAGAATTGATGTAGGTTATGCAGCACGAATGCCGGGTACCCCCAGAGGCTGGGGGGAGCATGGTGAGCTCCTGCAGGCAGTGGTGGCGCTGTTGGCGGTGGGGCATGGGGGCAGCAAGGGGGGAGCTCCTGCAGGCGACCGCAGCGCTGTTGCCAGCGGGGATTTGGGGGGAGGGTGGCAAGTGCTGACCGGTGGTTGGCGGCTACCCACAGATGCTACCGGCAGCCTTGACAGTGGCCAGCGGCAATCATGGACCACTCACAGATGCCACTGGCAGTGTTGGTGGCGAGTGGCGTCTGCCTGCAGGCACCACCGGCAGTGTCGGCAGCGCTTTTTTGCAGGGGGTGCACCACCATGCTCAGAAGTTGCATGTGCACTCTCTACGCATTGCCAATGTTATGCAGTTTTCTTTAAGTGGCATAATTTAGATCGGTAGTGAACTAATTTCCCTTGCCCTTGGTGGGTGGTGGTGGGGCAAATCCTAGACCAGGTTATGCCATTTTTAAACCAGTCTGTGTGTCCTGAACTTCTGTTCTGTTATGGATGTAAACTGCTTTTGTATGCCGAACTTATGTTCTGTTACAAGTATAGACTGGTTTCCAATCACTTATAACGACCAGTAAAAGTGTAATATGTATATCTGGACAGTGGGGACAGATGGGAATCTGCCTCAGCTGGTTTTAAGCTACTGAATGTAGCTTTTTAGTTATCTGATCAGGATTATTGTCATGACCCTATGGTCTCTTGGTCCCACCTATCCGCTATTTAGTGTAAACTGCAGGGACAGACTCTTCTAGCCCCCCTTCATCATTGCAGATTCTGTGACTAGCAGAAAACATGCCAGGTGCAAGGGTAATTCTCATTTCCCTCTATTTAGGGACTGGGGTTGCCTCCTAAAGGCCCCCCCCATGTATATATATATTTCTAAAATGCTTAGCTTTAGTATTGTGCATAGGAACATCCTATTTAGAATAGTAAACCTTGAGCACATTCCCATTGTAGAGTATGAGATTACCAGAAACTCAAATGCATATATGGTTATGGGGAAGAGGCTGGAACAAAAGTGGGAAGTCTTCAGGCCAAGGCAGAGGAATAGTGCTATGTTTTCCTATAGCCACTAGGTTAAGATCTGAGGCTTCTATTAATGGAAATAAAGACTGCAGTAGAACTACTCACATATGCAGAGTTAAGCATGGGTGGAGAATGTATGATATATGTCTATATTTTAAAAATAGCAGGTAAATGACAATGGAATGGAAATATATTAAAACAATAACAGGAAAAATTGTAGATTAACATGATAACAATTTCAAATGGCAGGTGACATGCTTAAAACTTCCTCCCTTCTTTCCCTTCATTATCCACAGAGTTCTACACTGCTCTCTTCTGGGACCTGTTAGTAATTAATATACTTGAATCCCATCTGAACTGATGGGAAGGAGGCAGGTGAGCTAGATGCTAAATCTAACAGGCAAAATGTACAGGCCATTCTTACTTTTTCACATGAGACTAGAAGGGTTTGTCTGCCTGAGTTCAAATCTTCAGCAAATGGCTGGCTATAGCTTTAGGAATGATACTCTTCTTTTTGTTCTTCTGATCTTGTGTGACTGAGCAAAGCAGAATTCCGGCAAGTAGATACCTCACAGCCCTGCAATCAGTTTGGGATGTAGATTTGAGTTGTGATATCCATGTCATAGTGCACATGCTTTGAGAAAGTAGTTAGGAAGAATAATTGAGAGATTCAGTGTGAAGCCACTGAAAGCTGTAATTTAAAGTTTCAGAAGCCTCAGCACTAGTATTACCATTAAAATTTAAAGTGACAGAAGCCCAATTATGTATGGTTATTTTCTTAAATAAAATCATATTTCTCTCCTATCTGAAAGATTCATTTCTGCCTACCAATCACTGTCAGAAGAACCTATCTTTGTAGCTTCTAGTGTCAGAAGAGATGGTTAGCCTTATCCCTGTGACAAAGAAAGAATCAATGGGAAAGCAAAGCTGGGAGCCTCTTTGGAGACAGCAGAGGAGAACGATTTGCATGATAATCAGCAATGGATTCTCTCCTGTGCCAGCCTCCACATTAAAAAAGTGAAGTACAACTTTAATAGTAGCTAAGCAGAGACCAAACAGGAGCTTCAATCCTACTTCCAGGGAACTGGTGAATTGATACCCAGTGCTGTGGCTAAATTAAACAACCTATTAAAAAAGACAAAGCGGAATGAATGAGCTTGGAGGGTTTTCTGGCAAGCAGTTGTTTAGGAACCTTGTCAAGAGTTCCTGATGCTTTTGCATAGTTATTTTTTTAAAATTTTAAGATAGAACATTTGGTTATTACTCCAACTTCCCCCTATACGAGTACCCCCTTCTCTTTCTTTTTCCTATTACAAAAGACTCTTCTAAGTTGTTTAGGTGATGCTAAGTCCAGTGAGCTGCCGGTAAGAAGTTCCTAACATTTACATAAACAGTTAATAAGACTGATTTTAAAATAACAGTGGGATGGGCAGTCTGGGGAACTCCTATTAGTTTAATAGATTGCTACCAGTGGTCACAATTTTGTTGGGAGTCTCGATTTTTGGTGTTTTTCTTAAAGCCTGGAAGGATGCGATACTGTGAGAATCTGAACTTTCATGGAAATGGGAAGTTTATAGATTTCATTGTTGCAAAAAAAAAAAAAAAAAGCCTGAAGAATGTGAACACTAAGGCTAGGTACAGCTATTCAAAAGGCCTGAGGCGGAATCAGTCCAAGTCATGCGATTTTCTGTAAGTGGCGTAATTTAGATCAGTAGTGAACAGAACTCACAGTCACATTTTGGAGGGGGTGGAGGTGGAAGGCAAATCTTGGACTGGGTTCTGTCATTTTTAAACCAGTCAGTGTGTGCCAAAGTTCTGTTTTCTTACAAGTATAGACCAGTTTCTGATCACTTATACCAGTAAAAGTGTAACATCTGTACCTGGCATAAAGGTTCAAAAAACCAGAAGGCAAAACTCATTATTGGAAGGGGGGTGGGGGTGGGAAGGGGAAGGAAGTGGGCATGACTTCAAGCCATTTTCATGATTTTAAATTTCTTACTCTTGCATATTGAATATTTGTATGGTTATGGTTGGTATTAACCATTCTATGGATAGTCTGTTATAAAGGGACAAAGTCTTTTTCATTAGTGTAAATCCAAAGCAACTCCTTTAATTTTGAACTACTTGGGATTAATAGTAAATAGAATTTGGATCATTGGCTCTATAAATACAGTCTACACATTCACTGAACTGGAACTGCTGTGGAAATTTAGATAGACATAGTCACAGAAACTATGAAAATAGTTTTTCACTTTATTACCAATATACATGAATCTTTGATATTTTCTGATGAGATTACTGACATAGAAATGACTTGGACAGTCATATGTCCAGGTGGGAAGGATGACGGAGTGATTTCTAAAAACTCGATAGAATTAACTCCTCTTCATTACAAGTGATATCAATAGATTACATTGTTTTCCTATTGAGCTGCCAAACAGCTGTATACAAGATCATTACATAGTTAAGCGATATTATTAAATAAGAAATTATGAAAATCTTTCAACGCTTTTGGTCACATTCAGCTAAAACAGTTGGCATTTATAAACCCCTTTGTAACAAACTGGAAATGATCAGAAGAAAAAGCAGAGAAATCCCTGGTACTAAACTAGAGAGAGTTCATTGGGACTGGTTAAATATGAAAGAGGTAGAAGGATGTTCACTTTGAAGGCACCTCCGGGGAAGCAGAAAAAGATGGTAAAAGTGGAGCATAGAAATACATTCACTAAGAGTAATAGAATAAACTCTCTAATAGCGAGGAATCTCTATATTACAAAAGAAAACTGCAGAACAGGCTATGGAGATAATGCTGTGATGCACTGGATCATTTCACTGTCTACCACTGAGATCAGAAAAAGAGAACATCAGTGAAGTGGGCTTTTAATTATGAACTGCAGACTTGGCAGCAATAGATTTCTGGAATACTGGCAACTGGCTAGAATTACACTGTACAGTGTATAGATCCACATGCATTCAGTTATATAAATATGCAGTATTTGGAGTTATTTTTAAATGTATTTATTGTTTGCATAAAGATACCACTCAGGAGATCCAGTCATTTGTTTGGAACCCATTGTGCATGGTGTTGTGCCAACACAGGACATGAAGACAGTTCCTACTCCAAAGACTTTTCAAGTTAATCTGTGCACAGTGGAAGTGTTACAGTGCTACCGAGACTAACATTGCATCTGGACTGGATGGGCAAAATTCACCCCACTGGATTTTTCCATTGACTTCTGGGTGGTTGTACAAGGGTGAATTTGATTCTGTGGACCTAACTGACACCTGTGGCAGCTAAATGTATGGGAGGTGCTGGAGAGGCAGGTTTCTCTAGCAGAGTTTCCTGATAAGCATCTCCTCAAAGAAGAAGTGTTTGCAGACATGAGGCCTCCCCACCCTGAAGATCTTGGCCATATTAGGAAAAGATGTACATGCATTTCCCCTGCCTGGACCTTCCTCTTCTTTGTGGACTGGAACTCTATTCTCATAGATTAGGTCCCTCTTCTCAGTAATGTGGGGAAGGCCCTTAGTGACTTCAGGTAGCTCCATATTGCATTGGTTCCTGGCTGGATTGACACATGCCTTATGGATCGCAGTATCAAGGAACATTGCCAGTTCCTTTTCCTCAGCCTTTCCTCAGTTCCTTTCCATTCCTCAGCCTTGACCCTAGGAAGAGCATGCATGCATGACCCCAGGGGAGTATGTTGGAGCACTGATTTAGGAAAACCCATGTAAGGGCAAGGACACCAAAAAAAGAGCATACTTATGCTCTACATAAAGGGACAAAGCAATGATCCACTGTCAGATTAAAGGCCAATCCAATTTTAAGGTTATGTACTCGATACAGTTCTTACCTGCTTTAATTTTTAATATCAATGTTCCTTTTAAAGTACCAGGAGCAATATGAGTTTAATGTGAACTCAGAGGGCCATGCAATGCAAGCATAATTGACTCACTACCATCACCAGCTATATTTTTTCCTTTCACTTTCTTTAAGTCTGCTAGAGTTTTAATGGAAACCAAGCATGTTATAATGTATGCATTTGATACAGAGCTTACAACCTAATAGTCAATATTGAAATTGGATTTGAATTACTAGGTAAGTAATTGCCAATAAGGAAACTGGAGTAAAAAGCCTGTGGAAAGATAGAAAGTGTCTGCAGGTCACAAGTGAAAGAAGCCAGAAGTAAAATTGTTTATGGAGGTCAAAGGCCTCACTTTTAACTATTATGGTATCAAGGGACTGAAACCACATTTTTTGTGTGGCTTTCTTACGTAAAATTGGTGTTTTTCTCTTATATGGGAGTCTTGTATCTTTCTAATAATCAGTGTCACAAGTAAAAGCCAAGCAGAACTTGTAAATGAATAATATTTACATTGAACCTTTGAACTAGTGGGCAGATACTATCACTCTTTTTCAGCACAGAGTGCCTAATTCAGTGTTTAACTAACCTTACTTTTATCTTTGCTATTTCCTCTTGAGCTAGATTATCCTCTGTGCAGTAAACAATGAAGAGTACTGTTATGTCCTGAGCAGTGACTATAACCTGTCCTCCCCTTAATGACAGGTTTATGTAGTTTGTCAAAACCCATCATCTGAACAGATCAGATTGAATTACTTCAACAACTGGTGAATTGGAGGTACTCATGTGGTGAAATAAAGGCAGAGAGGTGTCTGTGCTTATTAGATGCTTTCCAATAAGAAAAATCAGAGTCTCACTGAAAGCTGTCATCTAAGTTGTTTTCCAGAAGCAGAAACAACTTCAGAAAGTGAGAAAAGGAATATTTGTTACACTCAAATGTATTTACCCCCAGGAAGGAATCATAATCATTAATGCTATCATTCTGTTTCTAAAGGATGCTAAACCACTCTAGACTGTATTAAGAATAGACAGAAACAGATTCACAGAAGAAAAGCAGACACACCCATTCAAGAGCTTACCACACTTGATATTTCTGCTAAAAAGATCAGTATTGATCGTTTTAATGGAGATAATATTTCAATTATCAGAATTAGGTTCCAGAGTAAACAAAGCACTGAGATGAATAGGCATCTGTTCTCTCTGAACTGCTGCTTCTGTCTCCATAGATTCTGTAAATCAGCTTTGCATATGTTTCTGCCTGGAAAGTTGACTTGGTAACTCTTGCCCTCATATTGCAAACACTAAGGCAATATGAGCAACTCTGTATTAATATAACTTCAGAGACTTCACTGGAGTTACTGGATTTATACTAGGGGAAAACAATTGGAGAATCAGGTTACGTAAAGGAAGTAACCTGGGTTTGTAGTACTCTTTCCAGCTCTGCAGATGACTATCTCTGTGGTCCTGATTAACTCTCTCCCTCTCAGTGTATACATTTGAAAGATAAATATAATAATCTGTTCCCACCTCATAATGGCATTAGGAGGCTTTCAAATAGTCCTCAAATAAAAGGGGTGGGGGATAGAAATGTACAATTTAATTATTGATAGAGAACAGCTGGCAAGTAAGACACATTATCTTACAACATCTTTTTAGCCATTAACAGACCTTAACTGAAGTCTTATGAAAATGTTATTTGTACCTAGATAGAGATGGATGAGGCCCTCAGAACTGTAGCTGAGACAAAGGAAAATGCTGTATAGCCGAGACAGCTCATTAGCAGTCCAAGCTGTGATGGAATCAGCACTTGGGGTAACTCCAAAACCACCTACCTACTCAACTGGCTGGGAAGACAGTTAGAAGGCAGATTCTAGTGGCAGGATTAATATTTCCCATAGCTTGGCTTCTATGATTTATGTTCCTGGCTATTAAAAGTAGAAGAAAGGAGGGTTTCAGAGCTGTGTTTGTATTCCCCAACAGAGCTGTTTGTAATTTCTATTTTGTTTGGGATTTTTTTCATCTTAATCCATTATCAGACAGACAAAAACAAAGAATTAGCGATTCCTATCTTGACCAGTGGCATAAATATTAGACATGCACACGTTTTTGAAAATGCACTCTAAGTAGTTGGCTTAATTGCAATTTTAGCACTGTGTTTTGTTTTTTCTAAGACTGGAAAAGGTGCATCACTGATTCCACTATTCATAATCTTTTCAACAGGAAAACTGGAGAGTTGAGAAGCAAATAACTGCTTATCTGCCTCGCACTGTCTCCCCAGGACCCATCCACAGATAAATGAAGATAAGCCATGTGAATTCACCTTTCTTCAGCAATAAAATGCACTCATACATTAAATGAATAAGTGGATCCTTCTTTGCTATCATTCCACACAAATTTTCTTTCAAGCTTCCTTTTTTCCCCCATTTTCCTCCCCCAGTGCTTTGTTGTGTACAAGTATAAAACACATGAGTAGGGCTGGTTGGAAGCAGAAACATAGAAAAATATATAAGATTTGAAAGAAAATTAATCCACCATTCACATACTCTTCACTTCTTTAGTTTACCATAGGAGTATTTTTTTTTACCCTGTCCCATAAAAGGCAACACTGTTGCTAGCAAAAAGACCTTGCAAGCAATCTTCATTTTGGCCCTAATTCTGGAGAGCACTTAAACATGTATTTAAGACCTTTCTTATTTAAGAGAGTGCATATTTAAATCCATTTGAAATCAATGGGACCTAATCATAGATGCTCATGTACTTTCTTGAAATGGGGATTTTTTCTTTTATATTCTAAAGGTGAAAAGGTTTAAACCACCAAGAAAATGGGGCACAGGCAAAAACTACGTATAGGCTAGGGCCAGAAATTACATATAAACTGGTATTAGTGATTGGAAGCTGGTTAAAATATATAATACAACAGAAGTACAGTGCACATAAACCACTTTCAAAATGGCCAAAACTGGTTTAAGAAAAACCTGGATGGATGTAGTATCAGATTTAACTGATTTAGGTTAAATCAGTTTACTGAACATCTGTCTCAGATCCCCTCCAGACTCCAGTTAACTCACAGTCCCCCAGCATCCCAGGATGCTTTGCACCTCCCTCACAAGCCCCCCTTGCAGGGTGGGAGGGCTAGCCTTGTCCCAAACTGTCTGCTCCAGCAGTGCGGGGGGCCATGCTCTAGCACTCCGGCCCCCAGCTTTTGGCCTGAGCATGTGGCTGCATTTCCAGAATTGAAAGGCAATGTCTGTTCACTTGCTTATCAGTTCAAGCTACGCAGCTTAGACTAACTTGCAAAGATTGAATTGATTCAGCCTCAGGCTTTTTGATGGTCTGTACTTAGCCATAAGGGCTGAGTATAATTTTAATCTGGAAGGTGTCTCTTACAAGGTACTTCCAGTTCCATGGAAGTCAATGGGAGGTGAGAGTCCTTAAGACCATGTTACGGGCACATTATGCCCTGTGGGATTGGGTCCTACATGTAAAACAGCAAAGCAAACCTTGAGGTACATTGAACTGTCAGATATAATGAGGTGGTGACAGATCATTTTATCAGTGCTCAAGTCCAGATGCAGCCACATGCAGCACTATAACCTGATGCAGGAAGGTGGCTGCGAGACACTGAAAAATAAAGAAAATGTGATCTCCCTACCACCACCCTGCACAATCTCTCTCATAGCTTGAAGCGAGTCAGCATTTCACACTGTCCAACCACTTTGATATGACAGGTATGGTATTTTCATACCCTTGAATTGCCAAGGAAATCCTCGCTAGCAAAAGTGCAAAAGTTTTCAGTATGGGGGTTGCGGTATAACAATTAGCTTGTAGGGAAGGGTTGAAATGAACCAATCTGAAACAAATGTAAAGCAATTACTTTTAAAAAAGAACCTCCCCACACACACTGACATTTAAAAGCTGGACTGATTGTATCTATCCCCTCAAAGGCTGACATAACGAATTCTGATTTGATCCCCAAATGTTTTTTGGGGGAAGATGAGAGAAGGGGAGAAGATTTGTTTGTTGGCGGGGGGGGGGGGGAGGGGGGTTGGAATCATGCTTTAACTCTAGCTGTTGATTCTCAGAAGTAATTGCCACCCTGGAAAGGTAATTACATATGCCATTGTTTATACACATAATAGGCCTGGAAAGCATGTTCTGCAGATAGAAAAAAGAAAATCCTGCTTTCACATTAGGGCGGTATACTATGTATAGTGACAGAATGCCACAAATAGCATTCAAACCCTTGCATGTTAGTGGTTGATTTTTCTTGGTGCATTTGTGCGTTTGGAGTGGGGTGGGAAGGTTGAGGGGGAAGGGATAAAAAACGAGGAAAGGGGTGGAGCAAAAAAGACAATTTTGTTGTGTAGTAACCACAGCACACTCCATTGCTTTCACTGCTCAGATTTGTATTGCATGAACATGACCCACAAGAACTGCTTTAAAAGTTACTTTCTTGAAGGGGTATTTTTTTGGCATACAGTTATTAATTACTGGAATGTAGATCATCTGTTGAATTATATCAGATACTTTAATAAATGGGATACTGTGCTAATATTAGCTTTTCTAATCTGAATGACTCTGAAAGTAGATCAGACAGTCTGACAGACTTTTGGATAGTGCTTTGCATCATTTATTGTGCTTTTATAAAGTGAATTTAGGTCACAAAAGTCCAGGTCTACATTTTTATGCTTTCCCTCTTCCTCTGTAATATAACTCAGTAGAAGGAACATGCTATACTGTGATATTCTTATCAAGTGTGGTTTTTAAATGCAAACATTAAAAAAATATAATATTGCAAGCATCAGGACTAACAAAGAAAAAATACATATGTATTTCAATATTGAACTGAGCATTGTTAGATGTCCAAGCGATTCATAGCGGCCTATTCTCTGCTTCAGTGTCCAGCAAATTGCATGACCTGCTTGTTAGGCTTGACAACAGTGTTTTACCTAACAAAGGCCTCAACAGCTCAGAGCAGCAGTGGAATGTCGAAATGAGCACATTTCACACACAGATGTGTGACCATAATAGCCTATAAGAAGATGCATGTGGTGGAGAGAAGGGCTTGGGGGGTTGGGGAGGCTAACAGTTAGCAGTAGGGACATGGCCCTACTGACCACATTTAATCAGCCCTTCTGTAAACAATTCAACATTTTCATTGTTCTCTAAAAACTAATAAAGAGAAACAAGCACTTTTCATTCATCTTGAAGTAATTTTCTGTCAGGTTTGAGCCCCTTGTGGCCTACAGCTTGTGCATTGCTAGCTGTGTGATACAACAACTATTTCAATTTATTTTACAAACTCTGGCCATTCACATGTCAGTTAGTGTTCACCAAGCCGGCATCTGAAATTGTGCAGTTAACGAGTTTTACAACATTTCTATCAAGAGAAACTGTTTAGCATAACTGACTCTTAAGGAGTTATTATACCTCTAAAAATCCATTTTAAGGGGCATTATTTAAATAAAATAGAAAAACGGTTCACTGCCTTTTAAAGGGGCTACAAAAAAAGTCCATCAGATCCAGTGCAGTAATCCTCAGCTTAAAGCACTCTTGAGAGCACTTCTGGGAATTATCAGCATAATGAAATGTTTTGTGAAATGTCCAGATAGATTCCTCTACTCAACAATTTTACTGCGCTATATTTATTTTCCTCCTAGTTTTTAAAGAAGTGAATTACTTTTTTGAGGGGATGATTCTATGCTGTGCAGATTAACTGAACACATTATTACCAAGGTTGTAGTATAAGTAAGGGTTCAGTTTGCAGTTAGTCTATATACAGCTGCAGAAAAAAAGTCGGCCTTTTATGCTATACTCAGCTCTAGAAGGGTTAAATCACAATGAGGCTTATGCAGATTTGCATTTCTCTTGTACTGCATTTTTCCCATACTCTTAAACAACTTTGTTACACAATGGCACCTGTAAAATTCTTTATTGAAAACAATTTTTACCCTCTTCATAAGTTAATTAAGCAAACAACAAAGCTGTAAAACTGAAATAGTTTAAAAAGGAATTTCTGAATCTTTTATGTAAAGAAAGACAGATTTCCATGCATTCACTGTGATGGCCAATGACTGCAAACTGCTTCATGGTGATGGTGAGTATTTAATGCTAGCAAACTTCTGTATATATCAGTAAATTAATCTTAGCATATTAAATTACCAAGGAGGAATAAAGCTACACTTGCTATGTAAATAACCCATAATTCTGCTGAAAATGACCACTAGTAGGAAAGAAAATATGCTGCAGTATCACAGGAGAAACAATCTACAATATGCTTTTTTACATATACAATTATTATTACAGGTTCTCCTTTCTGCTATCTAGTTCAGCTACTACCCCAGGGTCAATTTTCTTTTAAAGTAATCAGTGTAGTGAATGCAGTTATACTGGCAGATTAATGTGGCTCCAAGTTCTTAGAGTGATTTTTTCTACTTTTTCTGAGACAGAGGCAGCTACTCAACACCATTTACTCAAAGAAAGTTCAGTAATAATTATGGACGTGACCCAGTAGTGTGATATCATTCATTGCCTTGGCACCTTCTCAGAATCATGTCATCATATATGGTCCACTAGCATGTCTAGTACTATACCATCAATTCTAAAATTCCTATCTTCCATAGGCTATACTTCTGTTTGGACAGAAAAAAGTATGAGACAGCTTCCAAAGCAACACATCTAACTGATCTACCGAAAACATAAGCCACTGGAATAGACACCTCCCTACCAAGTGGGCTTCACCATGTCAACTGCGCCAGAACTCTGTGGCACTAATGCAGCTTGTACATAGTATTAAGCATGTCAATCGCTACACTGATGTTAATGATTGACTTGTGCACTTAAATTGTGTGTTTAAGCACTTTGGATTGGTGCCAGAATATTCAGCACCACCTTATGGCATGAAATCTTAAAGAACTAGACAGCAGAAAAAGTAAGGCGGAAGAAGGCTTATAAAAATAACTGGCTCAAATTTATGTTAGAGGCAATGGAAAAAAGCCAGTGTGTTTAAACAATGTATGGGTGGTTCGGCTATTGGAAAGAGGGGAGGGAAAAAGGCTACTGTATTCCCAGAATATTGGATACCAAAGACATCAAAAATAGAAGTTTAAAAGAACTCAGTGTATAGAAAATTGTTTCACATTCCAGAGAGGAAATAATGGCAGGCAGAAGTCCAGAAATGAATGCCCATTTGGTATGCAACTAATAATAAAGACAAAATATTATATTCTCTTGCATATAACATGCCCCCAGATCAAACATGCACCTTGTTTTGGGAAACACAATGTAGAAAAAAAAAAGATATTTTCAGAGTCATGGATATGTGTGTAACAGAATAAGTCCTCCTAGGACAGTGGTCTCCAACCTTTTTAAGTAGGAGATCACCTTTGGCATTTAAAAGCAACCCAAGATCTACCATGCACCGCTGACACCCCTTTTTCCCCCCTGCCCAGCAGGTACGTCTGTGGGGATGGAAGAGGAGGGGGCAGATCGAGGTAGAGGGAGAAAAAATTATTTGGGGGCACACCTCCCCAGCAGGTAAGTTTCACTCAGCTGGGGCCCCACTCAGCTTACCCCTGCTCCTGCCTCTGTAGCACAGTTCCTCACTGCGGGGGCCTTGATCTAGCCCCCACCCCTTCCCTTCCCCACAGACTGACCTGCTGGGCTGGGGCATGTGCGTGCATGTATGTGGGCACTCAGTCCCCCACCCCAGCCTCGGTTCAATTCCAAGAGGCTCTGAGGTCTACTGCGAGAGGCTCCAAGATCTAGTGGTGGATCAAGATCCACTGGTTGGTGACCACTGTCCTAGGAATACAGAGTGACCAGGAAGTGTGGCACCAGGAAGTTCCTGGTGCCAGATGCCTCACCCAGACTGTCTCCTGGGATGCCTCACTTCCTGGAAACTGCATTTCCAAGATGACTTACTGTATGGGCATGTCTACATGGGATTCATTAATTCACATTAGCCAAATTTAATGCACATTAAGAGTGCATGTTTATACACATGTGCCCTTAATGTGCATTAAAAATGGTGAATTTAGGCTAATTGCACCTAATTTGGGTAACTTCAAATTTAAGTGCGATTAGTTAAAGCACATTAGCATATGTGTAGATGCGACCTGGCACTAACTTTAGTGCTGGGTCTCCTCAGCCATGAGGGGGCTGGCCTGAGCCCACCCCAGGGCCCCTGGCTGGCTGCCTCTCCTCTCCCAGGGCTGGGCTACTCCCCCAGGACCCATGTGCCCCCTGGACAGGCCACAGGCTGTCTCTGCCTGGCCTCTCCCCCTCCAGAGATGCTGCTTGGCTACAGGTGAGTGCTGCAAAGGGCTGCAGCTTGCTGCACCCTTTGCCCAGCCCTGAGATCCACCCAGTCCTGCTGCCTGGATGTCTCTGGCAGCAAGACCAGAACCTGCTCCCTGCTGCTGCTCACCCCCAGCCATCTCCTGTGCTTGCAGGTTCTGTGGTGAAGTGCCTCTGCCACATGGCTCCTAGTCCCTGGCTGTGCCCCTGTGCTGGGCACTGCTGGTGCTATCTAGGGCCGGCCATGCAGGGACAGCTGCACAGGGTCCCAGAGAGCCAGAGAAGGATGACCATGTTGTTGTCCTCCTCCCCATCAAGCCCCAGCCCTTCCCACCTGCACACACTCATGCCAACCACCAGGGCCCCCAACTGGACCTGGAAGGAGGTATGTGATCCCACATTCTGGGGCCTTGCTGATGTGCAGAGGCAGTTCACATGGGGTGGGCACGCGAACGTCCACATTTACAAGGCCCTGTCAGCTGGGATGTGGGAGTGACGGCACTCTTGGTCAGTGCGGCAGTGCTATGTAAAAGTCAAGGTCTTGTGGGCACAGTGGATGGCCATGACCGACTTCAATCATCAGTCTGGTCATGCCCAAAAGTCCATGCCCTTTATGTAGGAGCTGACCCATATTTTGGCACCCCAGGAGACAGTCCACACCCTTGTGAGTGCCACCTGCAGGGGTGGCCTGGCCATGCCCCCACCCTACCCTGATGCCTCTGGTGACACATCACCAGAGGAGGGGCCCTTGGGCCTTCAGTGCCCTGCCTCAACCTCCTCCCTACCTGCTGCATCTGCTGGCAGCTCAGGGAGCCCTACCCAGTAGCTGCATCACCCTTGGCATAGCCCCAGACCCTGGCATGAGGATCAGCCAGCCACACCACTGCCAGCTGTCAGCAGTGCCAGCTCCTCCCTGGGGGGTCCCTGGCCAGGTGCCGGCCCACTGCATATTGTGGACCATGGATAGTGGGTGCAGCCAGATGCCATTGCTGACAGGGAGGCCTACGCCAAGGCACTAGTCCCGTCAACCCCAGCCACATGGTAACTCCCATACTGGGAGAGGGCCCACCAGAACCCCTGGCCTGGCCCCTGCCCTGGCCTTCCCTCCCACCCACCTGTGCCTGGCTATACCAGTCTCTCCAACACCACACAGCTGAAGACCCAGCCCCAAATAAAGCCACCATGTGATGGGTGACCGCAGCCCCCAGACCCACAGAGAAACAACCAGGGGCTGGGGTGCAGGGCACCTGTCCTGGGATTCTGCCCCTAGGCCCCTCCCATGGCCCCCCACTCTGGGCTTGACCAGCCAAAATATACTAAATAGTTTTCCATATGCATACAGTTTTCCTCCTGTATATAGTTTGACTCCTGTAAGTGTCTTTTTTTATTGTTGGTGGGTGGTGAGGGTGGCAGAGGGGCACTGTTTGTTGAGGGGAGAGAGATGGGGGTTGTGAGGGCAATAAAGTGTTTTGGTTTCACCCATGTGTGTGTCCTGAGAATGGTGCTGGGGGTGGGCAGGGGTAGGGGATGTGTGTGAGTGGTGGGGCAGGTGGGCTGGAGTGAGGAGTGCAGAAAGACGGGGTTGGGCAAGGCCTCCCTCAGCCAGTGCCCTTGACCCCACTGGTAGGTGCATGGCTGTCTTGGGGCCTGGGTGGAGGGGGGGGCCTGCTGTGGCTAGCAGGGCCAGCACCATGGCCAGCAGCAATGCAGGGCACTGGTCACTGCTGGCAGGGGCTAGACTGGAGCAGCGGAGTTCTTGGCACTGCTGGCAGGGGCAGGGGTAGCCATGGCATGGGGAGGCTGGGTGGGCAGTTAGTTAGTCCCAAGAATGGTTAGTTCTTTACTATAAGTAATTCTTTATGTAACTTCCTGCAAATAGTGTTTTCACCTCATAAGTCTCATCAAGATACTACCAGCAGCTCATTAGCTGCTTCAGGCACAAGCTACAGTGCTCAGCCACTCTGAGAGCATTAACACAGGATTCTGCCATCTTGGCAGACATTTTGGCAGCTGGGTGGCATGCACAATAGCTCTGCAGTAAAGCTAATTAGTTAGCTCTGCAGTAAAGTATAACTGTCTACATGTGCACCTGTATTACAGTGCAGTAAATTAATTAACTCCCCTGTAGGCTAGTACTGTCCAGGACAACTACTATTGTACCTCAAAGTAGTTATGTGCCTTGAAACACATGTGTAGACAGTGACTGTGGCTGGCTGGGACATGAGGGTGCTACAGTGCGGGGACTGTCTGCTGGCTAGCCCCACACTAGCACCCTTGAGCTCCAGCCAGCCCCTCTGCAGCATGTTGAGTCAGGGTGGAACAGCCTTGGGCTAGCAGGCTGACCCCTGGACCTCCTGCCAGGCAGGGCTGCTCCACCCTGGCTCAATGTGTTGAGCATGTTAACACTGCACCCAGGAGTAATAAACTCTAGTATGAACTGTGCCACAGTTATTGCTACATGCTAATTGCATGTGTAGATGTACCCAGAATTGGATAATTTATGCTGCTGAGAAGCCATTGTTGACAGGGAAGACTTCTTGGTAGGGTAAAACCCATGCTGAACTTCAAGCTGCAGTCAGCAGTGTGGATGTACTTAAAATCACTAGAGTCTGAGGGTCAATCTGTAAAACGTTATTATTTTAACTCTATTCTTGCATATACTTCTTACACATACATTCTTACACATTTTACTGCCTAGTACTCTGCTGACTTCACTCTATTTTCGCCTCTCAGACATATTTCCCCATATGTAGGGTAGGAATGAAGTGGCATAGAGACAGCATTATGAATTCTACACCACCTGAGAGTTTTTCTTCAGTAGAAACATCCTCATCCTCCTTTTTAGAGGAAGTTCAATGGCTGCTTGGCACCGCTGAGACAATACAGAAAGAATAATACAGTTGGAAACCTTATCTTTAAAGAGTGTAAAAATTACAATTAATAATAAAAAGTAAGTACTAGTAATAAAATGCCCCAACAAGCATTAGTATTATAGGAAAAGTATTAGTGCACCGCGTGTAAGTACAGGCTCAGGTATGAAATTATTCTTCTTACTGATAGTATAGGTAAATCCATCTGTTTTTGAAGCTTCCAGAATTTCATTTTGAATCTGTAAACAATTTTACTGAAAGAAAAGGTAACACAGGAAAAAACTCAGCTCACAGTAGCAGAATTGCTTTTTTTATGGTAAGAAAAATATTTTTATTTACAATTTCTTTCTTTTTCAAGTAGGAGCTGGACTGTTCTCTGGCTTTCAATGGAACTACACAACAGTGCAACTGTTGGCAAGTCCACATCAGGTTTGGTAGCGCTAACAATAATGCCAAAGACCTTTGCATAGAGACACATATAATACAGAAGAACAAGCAAAACAAAGAAATGAAAACAAGGAACACAAGGAAAAAGAAAGACAATTCACTATTTTTGGATCAGCGTTTGAGCTTTGTCCGATGACTTTTAGGTGAACAAGATGATGCAAAATATTAGCCCATGGATTTACAGCAATGTAGGAAATTACCCTATGTTCATGAGAGAACAATTATTTAATATATTGAATCTCCATGAAAACTGCAACCCTTAATGGTAGCTGAGGGTGTAGTCCTCCTATATTACTGTCCAACTTACTGTCTTATTGGACTTACTGTCCAATAAAGATGCATCAATTATTATATATACATATTTTTCTTTTCTTTTCTCACCAGCAAATGATAAACTCTGGTTGACTTCTGGCTACACAGAGAGGTCAATAGTTTACATCTGATTTAATTTTTTGTATAGCCCCTCCTAATAATTTTTGTATTTCAGAATAATAGCAGAATATATATATTAATGTTCCCACCTGGTTACAATCTCTCCAAAGTAAGGTGGGATCTCATTTATACTTGTACCTCACAAGTGATAGATACATGCAGGTAATTGTTTTTGATTGGGTTTCAGCATGTGGCAGTTAGACTGAGCAATTTTCCCTTCCTGTAATATGCACATTGATTCATCACTATCTAGGTCAGCTCCAAACTCTGCCCATTTACCCATAGGGCACTGTATTCATGATTCTGTTGTGGTCTCTCTGCCTTCCCTGCCCCTTTCTGCGCGTCCATGTGCAGCTCACACTGAATGGGCTATTTTCAGCTCTCTGCTATTTGTAGACTTAAAAATATAAAGCTGTGCAGCAATTCTAATGATTTACAAACATCTCTTTAAAAAAGTCTTACTTTTTAAAAAAAGGATAGCGCCTACATCATAAAAAATGAACTCAGATAGCATAGTACAACAATCATAGACTATGAACACCATCACCACAAAAACATCTATGGAGAGGTGGTATCACATCAAGACATGAAAATACTTATAGTGTCCATAGATTACACCATATGCCATACACACTATACTCTGTATACCATATATATTTCTGAGAGAGAAAACAAGATAGAAGAGGAGCAGAGAACCAGAGTGTAAGGGCATACTTACTTGCTATGGGTTTGGGAGCTGCCATCCATATGTGTACGTTGGAAATCAGGAGGAATACGAACTTTCTGCTTAAAACAATGCAGGCATACTTGGTTCCAGAAAATGTAAATGAAATTATTTGCAGGGCCTACCTTGAGAACTACCATTCTCTTGGTATCAGGTGACCCCACAGAATCACTACAGGGATTGCAGAGTTTGTGAGATTGTTTGACAGACTAGCTCTAGGTGCAGTGGTTCCCAAACTCTGGCAGATTGCACACTGCCAATTTAAAATGATACAGTTAGTCTTACCTCGATCCTAGGTAAGCTTTTTGAGAGAATTATCCTGGCTCATGTCCGTGAGGGGCCAACAGGGGAGATTGTGCTTAGGGGCAACCAACATGGGTTCATTAGAGGCAGGTCCTGTCAGACCAACCTGGTGGCCTTCTATGACCAGGTCACAAAATCCTTACATGCAGGGGTAGCAGTGGACGTAATATTTCTGGACTTTAGGAAGTCCTTTGACACTGTCTCTCACCCCATTCTCATTAAAAAAACTAGAGGACTGTGGCGTCGACACCTACACAGTCAAATGGGTCACTAGTTGGCTGGAGGGCCACACCCAGAGAGTGGTGGTGGATGGGTCTTATTCAACCTGGAGGGATGTGGACAGTGGGGTTCCGCAGGGCTCGGTCCTTGGGCCCGCACTGTTCAACATCTTCATCAGTGACTTGGACAAGGGGGTGAAAAGCACCCTGTTTAAATTCATAGATTCATAGATTCATAGATGTTAGGGTCGGAAGGGACCTCAATAGATCATCAAGTCCGACCCCCTGCATAAGCAGGAAAGAGTGCTGGGTCTAAATGACCCCAGCTAGATACTCGTCTAACCTCCTCTTGAAGACCCCCAGGGTAGGGGAGAGCACCACCTCCCTTGGGAGCCCGTTCCAGACCTTGGCCACTCGAACTGTGAAGAAGTTCTTCCTAATGTCCAGTCTAAATCTGCTCTCTGCTAGCTTGTGGCCATTGTTTCTTGTAACCCCCGGGGGTGCCTTGGTGAATAAATCCTCACCAATTCCCTTCTGTGCCCCCGTGATGAACTTATAGGCAGCCACAAGGTCGCCTCTCAACCTTCTCTTGCGGAGGCTGAAAAGGTCCAGTTTCTCTAGTCTCTCCTCGTAGGGCTTGGTCTGCAGGCCCTTGACCATACGAGTTGCCCTTCGCTGTACCCTCTCCAGGTTATCCACATCCTTCTTGAAGTGTGGCGCCCAGAATTGCACGCAGTACTCCAACTGCGGTCTGACCAACGCCCTATAGAGGGGAAGTATCACCTCCCTGGACCTATTTGTCATGCATCTGCTGATGCACGATAAAGTGCCATTGGCTTTTCTGATGGCTTCGTCACACTGCCGGCTCATGTTCAACTTGGAGTCCACTAGGACTCCAAGATCCCTTTCCACCTCCGTGCCACCCAGCAGGTCATTCCCTAGGCTGTAGGTGTGCTGGACATTTTTCCTCCCTAAATTCACATATGACACTAAGATGTGGGGGGATGTGGGCATGCTAGAAGGAAGGAATAGGCTGCAATTGGACCTAGATGGGTTACAGGGGTGGGCAGATGAGAACAGGATGGGTTTCAACACTGGTAAGTGCAAGGTGCTGCACCTGGGGAGGAAGAACCAGGAGCATACCTACAGGCTGGGGAACTCCCTTCTTGTCAGTGCAGAGGCAGACAAGGATCTTGGAGTCATGATTGATGCCAAAATGAACATGGGCCGACAGTGTGGGGACGTGGTCAGGAAGGCCACGCGTACCTTGTCGTGCATCCACAGATGCATCTCAAGCAGGTCCAAGGAGGTGATCCTCCCCCTGTATGTGGCACTGGTCAGGCCGCAGTTGGAGTACTGCATCCAGTTCTGGGCGTCGCGCTTCAGGAGGGATGTGGACAACATGAAGAGGGTCCAGAGGAGGGCCACTCGCATGATCTGGGGCAGCAGGTCAGGCCCTACGAGAAGAGGCTATGGGACCTGAACCTGTTCAGCCTCCACAAGAGAAGGCTGAGGGGGGATCTAGTGGCTGTTTACAAACTAGTCATGGGGGACCAGCAGGCATTGGGGGAGTCCCTGTTCCCCTGAGCACTACCAGGAGTGACAAGAAATAACGGTCACAAGCTGGCAGAGGGTAGATTCAGACTAGACATCAGGAGGCGCTACTTCACTGTCAGGGCGGCTAGGACCCGGAACCAACTTCCAAGAGAACTGGTGCTGGCTCCTACCCTGGGGGTCTTTAAGAGGAGGTTAGACGAACACCTCGCCAGGGTTGTTTGACCCCAGTACTCTTTTCTGCCATGGCAGGGGATCGGACTTGATTATCTACTCAGGTCCCTTCCGACCCTACCAACTATGAACTATGAGCCCTAAGGACCACCAGCAAATTTTTCAGTTCAACCTTAAGTACCACCAGCATTTTTGTGTTGTATAAAGTAATTATAATAAATCTGTTAATGTGTACCACTGACAGGTAGTCTATATACCATTGGTGGGACCTGTACCACAGTTCGGGAACTGCTGCTCTAGGGCAACTTACTGGTACTGCAGCCAGCCTTACATATACCCATCTTTCTCATGGAAAAGAGAGAGAAACAAGTCCTACACTGATCATTTCCTATGGGAGTCAAGAAGACCCTGGTGAGAAGACAGCCTACACAAATAGAATAAAAGCAAAACCTACATTTACCTTCTGTTATCAGTGGTCTATGCCCTGTCCTCGTACATGACAGGCTCCCAACTGCATGTTGCTGAGGGGGCTCAGTCACATGTCCCTTGGGGAAATTTTCTCTGTCATCTTGACTGGTATAAGGATTGCAAAGATACACTACCTGAGGGTTCAAGTGTTCCCTGTCTGCTTAGACACTAACATTTCTTGGACCACTATCACTATAGCTATGTTTTCTGTCTTGCACATGGACCATTGATGCTCTAACCTATCTATCAGGAATACCACCTCCTATTAATAAAACCTGAACCATGAAAAGCCTTTTTGTTAGGATCCTTCCATTAACCATCACCCAGCAACAAATATCAACTTTGATCTGAATGCCAAAGCTTGAAGTTTAGGAACTCACTTTACTTATTGATCTATACATTACTCATCTGACAAAGATGACAACAATTGAGAGAATAGTGATGCTTTAAAAAATTTACTTTTGAGCAGGGAATGAAGGATAAAAAACCGTATTAACTTTTTATAGGCAATCCAGACATTTGGATACCTGTGGACTGGAACATCTGTACCACGGTTACAGTTTAAGCCATCAGAGGATATAGACTAGTGAGTCTCAACTGGGTTTTAAGGGTGTAACAGTGCCCAGACTCTCTGTGAGCAGGTAACGACTCATTCTTCTATACTCCAGATGCCCCATGCTCACTCTCATATCCTGTGGACGAACGGCACCTCTGGCAGTTCCTCTAGGGGCTCCTACTCCCATTCCCAGTCCTCAGTCCTTCAGCACTCTGCTCCAATTGCCTCCCTGTGCTCTAAGCACCATACTCTACCATGCGTGGGTGGATATAGGGCTGTGCTTTTCAGCCTGGCTCATTCCCACATTCCTCTCGTGCTCCCAGAGCTGGTGGCTTGGGTCACTGGAGGAACAGCTGAAGCAGTGGAGGCTGCTTGCTCCCTCAGGTACAGACTGGAGGCAGGGAGGGGGCAGAGGAAAGAGCAGGGCATGGGAGGGTGATGCCCCTGTCACTCTCACAAAGCACCAGCCTCTGTGCCTCCAGCAATCACTGTCACCCTCTTTTCCTCCTGCAAGAACTCCATTCTTCAGCTGTCTAATGACCCAGACTACAATCTACCCTACTGAGCAGCCCCTGTCTGTGCTGAGCACCATGCACCAGCTCCGACTACGCTTTCAGGATTACCTTGCCTGCTGATGCCTGCCCTGCCAGCCTTATATGAATGTCCTGGGGTGTGAGAAAATAACCACTGTAAGAAATAAATGTTAAGTTTTTGAAATGCAATGCTAATTCATTTCCAAAAGTTATGGAGAGATGCCTCCAGTCTAAAAAAGGTTGAGAATCATTGGTACAGGCAGCTGTGACAGTTGTATCAATATCAAGGTATACTAATACAAGGGGCTATTATGTACCTGTTATGTCTTCATGATTCTGTAGCATAGCAAAGCCATTCCAACTTTAACTCTGTCTAAGTCCGCTGAGGGAAATGCAGCCACTGAGTCTTATATTGAAGCTGTCCGGAGGCCTGCTTAAATGCCTGCTGAAATCAGCAGGAATCCTTCTGTTGACTAAACTGATTTAGGACAGGGATGAGAGGCAATAAAGGCATCTACAAGTTAGGTACTTCATTTTCAAGTACCTGGCTCCCAGAATGGAATTCAAAGCCCCAAGTTAGGGACTTAGTTTTCTTATACAGTATAGGGGGAGAACTTGGTACCTCAGGAAGTCTGCCAAACACTAGCCAGTGGAAATGTTAAGCAGAGGAATATGTCTCAGCTTAGATGTCTGAGTCAAGGCTGCAGATAGGCACCTCTATTCACAAAGGATCCAGAGCCAGGAATTCAGTCTCAAAGGCAGGCACTTACCAATATTCTTTGGAAAAAATGCACAAGGCTGCTTCTTTTTACAATGCCATGGCTTGCGGTGCCTGCCTCTTACATAATTATCTAGCAGTTAGAGCACTTGCACAGGGGTTCCTTACTCTAATGAAAGTATGACAGTGCCCTGCCTTACCAGTCTATCAGTCTGTTGGGGGTACCCGTTACCCCTTCCACTGAAACTGTGCAAAGAATGAAAGATTAATGGTGCCAGAAAAAGAGCAAGCAAGAAGGTTTATGGTAGGCATGTCTACATGTACAATTAATGCATTTCTGTGCAGAAAATTCAGGCTCATTAAAGCACTCCCTGTTGTATATCTAAATGTGTGCCCCTGTTGGGAGCACATTCCTAGTTTAGGGCTGCTCCTGCCCTGATCTGCCTCCCCTGCAGCATCCAGGAGGAGCTCTAGGCTCTGGAGGGCAGGGGAGGTTAGTGGGGGGTACTAGAAAACAGAGCATTAGACTAATACACTGCACTGTAATTGCTGCACACATGTAGATGGTGAGTTTCTACTGCACATTAGATTAGTCTAATGCATAGTAAAGCATCTCATGTAAACATACCCTGTAGCTTAGTGGCTAGGGGTCTTGGCTGGGAGGGGAGGAGTCTTAGAGACTAGACCCTACTCTCAACACCATGTTTATTTTTTATTTAATAACTATTTAATGTAAGTGCATAAAGTAAAAGCAGTGCAAAGTTTAAACTACAGCGTCAGGGTCCTTCTTGCTTACTTTTGGCCCCATGAATTTTGCTTTCTTTGCTGCTCATCTGCCCAGTTTCAATACAATGGGTAGAGAGCTCACTCATCCTCTGGCCCTGTTTTTGAATGAAAGTGGCTGTAGCTGCTGCGTTTTATGCTGAATTTACTGCCACAGTTGGCGTGTATGAGCACACCTACTAGACTGGGCCCCTCTGGGTACTTACAACATGCTTATATTATACAAACCAAAGCCAACTGAAAACCACCGTGCTGGCTCTGCACACCCTCACTGGAAAGAGCATAACTTATGTAAAACTTGTGTAAAACTAAGGAAGTGATACTCCTGCTGGACTCAGCACTGGTGAGACTACAAATGGAGTACTGCGTCCAGTTCTGGGTGCCACACTTTAATAAGGACGTGGAAAAACCTGAGAGGGGCCAGAAAAGAGCCACCTGTATGACCAGGGACTTGCGAGGCAAGCCATACGAGGAAAGGCTGAGGGACCTGGGCCTCTTTAGCCTAAAGAAGAGAAAGTTGAGAGGGGACTTGATAGCGGCTTACTACTATCAGAGGAGTGCATCAGGAGCTCGGTGAACAACTGTTCACTAGGGCACTCCCGGGGAAGACCAGGACCAATGGATATAAACTCCTGAAAGGCTGCTTCAGGCTTAATACCAGGAAAAACTCCTTCACAGTCAGGGTGTCCAGACTGTAGAATAAACTCCCTCCAGAGGTGGTACAGTCGCCTACCCTGGAGTTTTCAAGAGGAGACTGGACAGTCATGTCGCTAGGGTCACCTAACCCCAGTTGCCTTCCTGCCTAGAGCGAGGGGTGGGAGGTGCTGAACCCAGTGATCTGCAAGGTCCCTTCCAGCCCCTAACAATCTATGAATCTATGAATAAAAGTATTAGTGTGGCCCAACATGGGCCAATAGACTCTAACGAGTCACTCATTAGACATACTGCCACAGCTACACTACTTCTGGTTGGAGAGCTAGCACATACAGAGCCAGTGTGGCAAGTCTCAGTATTACACTACATTATTCTGTATAGATATATATTATATACTACTTTGCTGATCTTTTTGATCCAAATGGCACTTAGGTAGGAGCTAAGCACCTAGATGCTTAAACTATGTTTATTTGGGCATAAACAGATGGCAGAACTAAAGGCACCCAGGGAAATTTCAGGCAAAAAGGAAGGCTTCTAATGAGGTTTAAGGCACATCCAGAATTAGGTGTCTACTGGGCAATATGTTTTATGGATCACTGTTTTGGGTGCTGGCACCAAACACTAAGTTCAGCTGTAGTGGTCTTTTTTTGGATCTGGCCAGACTCATGAACTCTTTGTATTAAAAGAATATCTCAAAATGTTCTGCTCATGTAACTACAGCTGAAAAGCTAAAGAAAAAGATCACTTAAGGACTTTAGTGTTCAGATTTTTGGCACAGAATAGACCTCCAATGTGATTCAGTTTGATCTTATTTTCCAACTATTTTTCACATGTAGTAAGCTTGCTCTCAGTTTAACATGCAACATGATTCCATGACATGGTGAAGCCAGTGAACTTCATCTGGAAAAACCATTGTATTATCGAACATTGTTTTGAATGAATTCATACACCAAAGAGGATTTAAAAAAAAACAACCCTCCTTTCACTTTTTCTCCAAAATAAATCCTTGTCTGTATGCAAAAGTTGCACTGATTGCATTTAATGATCTTATATCTATTTAGTTACAATGGTGCATCCCTCTATTAAGGCCATACTTACTCTTGGCTTATATAGAATTGGCTTAAGTAACAAGCAACTGCATCAACTAAAATCTTTTAAAACTAGATGCAAGCCAATTTAAGTATTCACACTAGGGCTTTTAAACTCTTGATTTTAAAATTAATTGGTTAAACTGGTGCAACCTCTGAGCATAAAGTAGATCTTTGGTTGTACTTACGAAATCAAAGGGGGTTGTAACAAAACTACTTATCAGTCAGAAAAATTAGTCAGTCATTTTTGCTCACAGTCGTAAGCATCTTTAAACTGTTGGTATGACTTATTTGTATTTTATTTACCCTCAGACTATCCTATTCAACCTCAAAAGGTGGACAGGTGGCACTCTCAAATCCCTGTGTCATAATTCTGCATAAACTCTGAAAATGTAACTGATAATATGTCAATGATTGCTATTCAAAGAGGTTAAATATTACAGCTAATTTCCTCACTGAAATCCAATCCGGGGATTAGCAACAATAGGGAATCTGTTTTATTTGCATTTAATTTGTACCTTCACACTATTATCTTCCATGTTTTAGTTTCAGGAAATGTGGTCTCAGGCTATTATAACCACATTTCATGCTGCAGTTGCACTGTTATTTGAGCTCTATGGTTGGAAATGACTTACGGAAAAAAATAAAGCTAGCATACTTTATTTTAATTATACTAGTGCTGTGTCTAAATGCAAAAAAATACTACAGTATATATTTAATATGGAGCACAGATTAACAGTTTTATGAGACATAAAATCTATCTATATCATTTTCTATTTACAAATCAGTTATATATCTTTCAACAAAACAAATGCCTATAGTTTAAAAATGAATAAGGAGAGCGTCAAACTAGCAATCACATGAGTAGTAAATAACATCTTAATTGGTCTGGAATGCTGGAGTTTGATTTTTTGGGGACTAGCTTTTATTTATTGATCTATATGGCATATTTATCTTTCCAGTGATTTGTATAAGTCTATTCCCTTTTCTCAATATCGAATCCATGTATGGTTTTATATTGCAAATCCCATCTGGGGAACTAGCCAAGTAAGAGAAGCACTGTTGCTTCTGGAAAAGCCATCCATTTAAAAGCTTGCACTGAGGCAAGGATAACTTCACAGTTTTTACACTTTGTCTTCTGATAAAAAGAGAAAGAGAGAGAGAGGGAGAGAGAAGAAATGCTGCTATTATGAAGTTGCCACCCAATGCATGCTTCAATAGTTCTTTACTCTTCACTGGTTTGGCAGCACTGAGAAAACAAGAAAGGATTCAGTGTACACTGGGAAATGTCTTTTAAATGTTCCTGTGTATGTTTCATTTACTAGTAAGGATAGCAGACAGAAAGGGATAGGGTAGGTTGAATATGTCATGTGTAAACTCTGGGTTCAGTTCTTAGTAACATTTCTGCAGATCTGTTTTTAGTATTTTTATAGCATTTCAAGATAAACTGCACTTCACTTTATACATTACACTCTGCTGTGCAGTTGAGAACTGGCAAACTTAATCATTCTCAGCCAAGCTGGTTGGCAGAGAATTCAGCTCCTTTTCTAAATACATAGGTGTCCGCTGCTGAAGTCAGCATTGGAAGAAAAAAGAAATCTGTCAATGACTCCCTTGTTCCTTATAAAATTATTGCTGGAAATGTCACCCCAAACACATTGTTTGGTTGTTTTGCTTAGGACTGTTAAAGATTGACCCTAAAAATACATCTACTGTTGATGCTAGAAGAAAGTTTACAAGCAGAAACATTGCACCTACTTAATTTCTACTTTTTAAAGTGATTTCATAAACACACTCAAAAGATGAAGCGCTGATATCTGTCATCTTTCTGGTGTACCCTTAACTGCCTTGAAATGAGCTAATGGAATTTTTTTGGTATGTCTTTTAGAGAATACATTTGCATTTGACATAATTAGTGGTAGGCAGATCTAGCTACATCCAGGGGGAATCTCAAGACAACTGCTTTGCCAACTATTAGTGCTTAATTTCTGAATGTCAAACCCTGCACATCTTAATTTCTAGAGAATAAGCTCAATTGAACTTGCTCCCCAGTTATGCAAAAACTGCTCAGATAAAACCAAGTGGACACCAATGTAATGAATGTGGTTATTAAATTGTTTCAATTGAAAGAACCCTATTCTTACACCATCATAATGGGAACAATTTATCCCCACTGATCGGCCTGTCTCTTTTTTTCTGAGCTCTCTTTGATCTTGAAGCATATTGCAGTGGTGTGTCCTATTGAAAAGCAAAACTGGGGCAATTTTAATGCTTTTGTACCTTACCAGTGCTCTATTTTTTCACTGTTTAAAAATAGCTGTTAATTATAAGTGCAGTTTAAATGTCTCAAGTGACCCAGAAATGCAGGTTGGAATGAGACAGATTGTGTGTCTCTCATAAAACAGATGTACTTTCACAGAGCAGTCTGAATTCAGCCCTCAATATGTATCTTTCTCTAAGGTTATTTCAATCAGGTATTGAACTTGTCTAGCACTGGGCTATAAAATCCCACATATTTTGAACAGGGAAAGAGAAAACTAGATCTGTATTTACTCCAAGAAGAAAAAGCCTCTTTTTCTAGGTGGGTGTATATTGCTGGTAGTAGTTGTAGAGATGAGGGCATTTCCCTCAGACTTCCAAAACCCAGGAGACCAGATGCCTCATTTAATCTCCAACTCTCCTACCTCTTGATGTAATAAGCTTCTGCTTTTAAAGAATATTTAGTGGTAATAAACTTCCAGGACCTCTTCTTATTTTGGCTGGATTAAGCATTACATACCTAAAAGTATAAATTATACCTTGAAGATATGAAATTTCAAGCCTTTCTGACTTTTGACTGGCTTAATTTTTTTCCTTTCACCAACACTCCCTTTTAATTCCTGTCCATGGTGAGGTTCATCAATAGAAGTCTGAATAAGCAGCATGCAAATTAAATTAAGGCATGTTAGCACTTACTAGAGGGCCTGAACAAATCAGTTATTTATAAGTCTATTTATTTGTATGTTGTTAGACAGCAATTTACAGACGTTCCAATTCAGCAACAAGAATCTATTTCAACTTTCAGATTAGAATAGTGTGTCAAGTGCAATGAGTTTGATGATCTCTCCCCAGTCCCTAAAGATCAGTGGTACACATTTCAAAGCCACTACCACTTCATGAAGCTGAGTGGTTTAATGGTGAAGGAAGCCAAGGGTCAACTGATCTTGGAATGTACATCTCTCACCCCCCAGGAGAGAATGACACACCTAGTTAAGGGGCGAATGCAGGACAGGAAAGCCTAGAATGCACAAGGTAAACTTCACCTGCTCTGAAGCTAAACAGGAAACTTGAGTCAAAAGAGCATTTGAAACATGTTCCTCTCTGCTTGATTGTCAAGCTTGCTGCAGCTTTTACACACTAACATAAAAGTAATGTAATAAATTCAGCCAAGAAGCTCATACTCTCAAGGCTTTTAACAGGCTGGGTGAAAGATCTACATAATCATTTTATGCTGGAGTTAGCGTAAACTGCTATCATCCAAAGAATCATTTTTTTGAGGCGAATTTCTTATGAATAAAATTGGTCTTGCTTGGAGTTTCAGGGTTTGGGAGCCCTTGAAGCTTCTCCTGGACTTCAGAAAGTGTGAGCAAAATGGGCTGCTTTGCATTTTGCTGAAGTACTATGAACCCCCTACAACAGATTTTGCACACCTGACTAGCCTAGAATACCAGTCTCAAATGCTTTTAAAGAATATTTAGTGGTAATAAATTTCCAGGACCTCTTCTTATTTTGGTTGGATTAAGCATTACATACCTAAAAGTATAATCAGTATAACTTTTAGGTATGCATATCATTGGTTGGGAGCCTTCTGATTGCTGGAAAAAATATGTCCTTTCAATATTCCCATTATTGTGACTGGTTGCTATTACAATGGAAAACACAGACATGATAGTAGATAAAATGATAGTACATCCACATTTGAGACAGGAAAACTAACATTTAGAAAAAATGCTAATTTATTATCCAATTATTTTTTCATCTCTTGTTGAATATATCATGGTGACTACAGGTTTGATCCAAATCCCTGGAGATAATGGGAGTGTTTCTATGGGTTTTCAATTAGCCCTTTAGAATTTAGGTCAGAATTAGGTAAAACATATCAAAATGCACTTGCCTTTAAGCATGTGCTGAAGTTATCACTATTTGGCAAGCCATTCAAAAATCTGACTTAACACTTATACTTAGAATGAAACATCATGTTGAAAAGGGATGGACACAAGCTTAAATGCTTTACTGAACTGAAGTCCATATTCTACCTGTAATTCAATATTTTAATTTCAGTCAAAATTATCCCTATTATATCTAGACATACAGGACCAACTACATCCCTGGTGTAATTTCAATGGCCCCAAAAAGTTAGAGCAGAGGCAGATTTTGCTCATATCATTTTTCATGTTCTAAACTTAATTTTTTCTTCACAGTTAACAAAACACAATGTCATTCAGGCTGCCACATTAAAATCAATCCCTTTTTTGTATCAACAGGTAATGTTTTTCCATCTTGGAAAGCAATATTTTCCTTTTACACAAGCAAATAGCGATCAGCTCAGAAAAGGTATTCACATTATGCCTTTCATTCCAAGTAAATGAAAGAGCTTGTCCCACAAAAAGAAAAAGCACAACCTTGTGAAAGCACAGCACGGGGGATAGGGAGAAGCAAATGACTTAAGCAGTTAGAGTTACAAAGACTCTTCCAAACCCTTCAATAAAGAATATACAGAACAAATATATTAAAAATATAAAGCAATTACATCATTAAAATAATTTTTAAACAATAGACTATAAATACGTAAATAAATGCATACCAGATGGCAAAGTTAATAGAAAACATTGCTGTGGGATTTTGCTGCATTAAATCTGCCTTTAAGGTAATGCTATCTGTTCAAGGGGAGTCGGTTAGTTGCTGTTGTATATTTGAATATGGTATATTATGGGTTCTGAACTCCATTCACACATGGATATAATTTCATATGTACTTTAGTATCCACTGGTGGTATATCTAAAGGTGGACCTTTGCATTGATAATATTAATTAAAATAAATATACCCATGTTTTAGGATTAATAACCAATCTTTTAGTGAATTCCCAGGTACTGTGAAAAAACATGACCATGTCAGGGCATGTGGAGAACAGTTCTATTTTGATTTTGTTCTTATTTTGGACATAGAACAGCTGCATGCTATAGATCAGGCAGAATATATACATCAGTTTAAATGCTAAATATATACACATATATTTAAATGCTATTTTTGCTTTTAAATTGTTATAAATTTATTAATTAACCTTAAAGATTTGGAGGTTTAGTACGGAAAAGTACTCAGTAATATCTACGTTTGATTGAACAACCTCCTATTCAACTCTCTTCCAGTTATCTCCAATGTCTATTTTACCTCCTTCTCTTTCTGGGGATCAATAACCTTCCTATGTCCCCCTGCCTCCATTAGGCCTGCAACGTACAGGTCTCTTATCTCTCTTGAGCTGCAGGCAGTCAATATACTTTCTATGTACTCACTTTCTTGCTTCATTCCCCAGCTTTCTGGATTTCCAGTCCCTTAAACCCCAGCTGACACAGACTGGATGGGAAAAGTGACAATTCTGGCAAAATGCTTTGAGAGGACTGGTCTCACAGGCCTAACAGAGAGGTCCCATGGGGTCCTTTATGGGATCTTCCATGGTGTAATCCAAGGGAAATTTAGGGAGAAGGTCTGGCAATCCATTTTTGGTGCATAGTATGGTGGAGGTTATGGAAGGCCATATGCGGGCAAACACATAAAGCAGGAATTAGTTTATATGACCTTGTAAGAGGAAAGCAAGGATATACAAGTGGAGGAGAAACTAATGGAGAGTTAAAAGCAATGAGTTTAATGAGGGTATTTCACCCCTATAAGTATATAAGGGGTGTGCATCAGGATCTGGGGGAATGCCTGTTCACCAGTGCACCCCAAGGGACAAGGTCCAATGGTCACAAATTCCTCCAAGACCATTTTAGGTGGATATAGAAAAGGAGATGCTATATCTCTGCAGCTACTAGCTGAGCCCCCAAGGCCTGGAATAGACTCCTTCCAGAGGTGGTGCAAGAACCTACTCTGGACTCTTAAAAACATTTGGACGCTTATCGTGCTGGGATCTTTGGGCCTAGCTGACTTCCTGCCCCTGGGGCAGGGGGTTGGACTCGATGATCTTCCGAGATCCCTCCCAGCCTAATATGTATGAATCTATGAATCTATAAGATAGGTAGTATGAATCATGGAATAGAGGAGCAGGAAAACAGACAAAGAAGCAGGACTGGAAGGATACTGGGAGGCAAGAAGAGAGTTTCCTTACACAAACTGTTTTAGAAGGTTTAACACTGTGTTCAGTTTGAGGAAGGGGTAAATGCCAGATTAAAAAAAGTAATTTAGGCAGAATATAAGTACTTACATTCAAAACAGACATTCTGAAGCCCCTGCTTTAGCATGCTGCCTAATGCTACAGCTGTACCAGTTTTTGGCTTTAAGGGATATGCCTACACTCCTCCAGTGCTCTAAGGGAATACAGCAATTGAGTGCATCTTATTCCACTGGTTCATCTGCTTGCACATGCCAAACCTGTAAATGAGCTGGTAGAACCACTTGAGAGGGTCCCTTTTGCTGTTACTCTTAAGATATTTGACTCTGGCACCAGATGGCAGGACATGGCTTCACTGCTTCCTTCATTGCCATGCTTCAGAATGGTGCTCCCATGTAGACACACCCGATAGGGTCAAAATTCTGCATGTGCCCTAAAGCACTGCAGCCTTGACAGGGTTCAACATCTATATCAAGCCTGATCAATTCAGTGCTCCCTGTGGTATGTATAACCCACTCCCTTCCTGGTGAGTGCTGAAAATAATGGGCTAGAATCATGGTCATTTTTGTTCCTTTTGACTCAACGAATATTAAATTCTTTTCTGGACAATGGCACAACTTCAACAGGAAATGTGGCAAGTGCTCCTGAATCAGAATAGTCTATATCTTGGTGGTTAGGGAACTTTCTAGGAAGGTAGGAGATGAGGGTTTGAAACCCCTCAGGTAGAGGTGGGAATTGGACATAGGTGTCCCACATCATGGGTAGGAAAGATTTTTTGGGTAGATGTGATATCTTTTATTAGACCAACCAAACAGTTGGAAAACAGTTCCTTGCAAGATTTCTAGAACAAATAAAAGATACCACATCTACCCAAAGAACCATGCCTGTCTATGTCCTTACACCAATGTGGCTACAGACAACAACCCTGCCACATCATGGATGGCTGCTTTAACTACAAAGATGTAACATCTCCTTTTCTTGTGCACATATTTTTAAAGAATAGTCACAAAACTTTGTTTCTGAAAGGAAGATAGTGGCTTCTAGACTATGAATCCCGAGTAGGGGGAAACGCCTCTCAACTGCTAGGAATAAGGCAGGGAGGAATGAGATGACTGAGATGTAAAAGACATCATTGTCCTCAGTGTTTTCTGTTGGCTGGTATAATAGGGAGCCTGGGGCCTCTTGTTACCTTAAGGGAGAAGCAGCCAAAGGGAGGCCCCCCAGGTAAGGGAAGACTACTCATTATGGGCTGCAGAGAAGTAACCAAAAGGGACCAGTAGGTTGGGTTCAAGATACACTTTGACTCTTGGGGGGGTCTGCAAAAATAAATTAGCCAGTGTTGGGGCTGTGTGCATGGGTCTCTGCCAGTACCATGGGGCTGAGGCCAATGGTGGTAGCAGCTGGAAGGAGGCACCGCCACCACTGCCTGGGCTGCTTACAAAGGTGTGGGGCAAGGCAGGGGCTGTGCATGGTGGCACATGGGCTCTGGGCTATTGCAGTGGGAGGGGAGGGGTGGGAAGGGATACTGACTGGCCCGCAAGGGGGGTTCTCATTTCTTATAGGGTGGGGGGGGGCCTCAGCCCTCCCCCAAACTCCCCCATAATTCAAACCCTGCAATAGGCTACGAGTGCCTATTGCAAGGCTGGCAGTCCAACAATAAGACAGGAGGGCAGAAAAAGCATTTCTATAGAGTAGCAGCTGTAAACTGTCCTAGAGGCCCAAGTGGAGCCACCTGATAGAAAGGGGTGCGGCTTATAGAGGCTCATAAGACCACTGCCTGAAACCAGGTGGTCAGTCTGGCCCTGCAGGCAGCAGGGAGAAGAGCTCTGCAGGAGAAGCACTGGCTGGCACCAAAGAGGCCCTGGGAACTGCAAGCAAAGACTCATGGCTTGCCAGAAAGTGTGACTCAGTGTGGGGATAGTTTTGGTTTTAGTTTTATTGGGCTTGTGTTTTTGTTTAAGCTTTAAACTGGTGGGCTGAAAGTGGTTATAAGGGGTGATGATGAGGCTACAGTGAGGTGCCTGAGGGGCACACCAAGGCTTAAGCCACAGGGGTGCCTGAGCAGCACATGGTGTGGTGAGCCCTGCTAGGGGGATAGATTCATGACACAGACAGGCAGGGGCCAAAAGAGCCAAAAGCCTTAGCTAGAAAGGAGGTAGACCTGGCCTGAGGCTGGGGGACAGAATCCAGGGCCAGGGGCCCAGAGCTCGAGAGGGGTGAGATGGAGGCTGAGCCCAGAAGCTGGGTCTAGTCCAGTGGGCTGAGGCTAGAGGCTCAGCCAGAGAAAGGAGGCAGAATTCAGGAAAACTGAGGCCCTGACATGGGCATGGAGAACTGAGGAGGCCTAACAGTGTATTGGGGCAAGGTGCCCCACTGGAATGAGAACTGACAACATCTGCAAGTGGCCATAGGGGCAGAAAGAAGCCATGTATTCATGACTTCTTTCTACCCCTACGGCCGCTTGCAGATGTTATCAGTTCTCATTACACTGCAGTCCTTAAGGCAAGCAGTACACTAAAGCATGGACAGGCCAGGAGGCCTCACCTAGTGCCTGAGGGGCAGGATGGGGATCAGCTGGGTTCAGGAGAGACCCTCTGATCAATAATAGACTCTGGGACCCAGCACCAGCCTCCCTTTTCATTATCAAATTATTCCAAAAAGGGTGTAGCAGGCAAGAGGAAATGGAGGATATCCTAGGAGCAGGAGTCACATGGCTACTAGGGGGCATCCCAGCCACCTCAGGGCTTTGATCCTTGTTACAGCTGGTTCTTGTGTACTCATCATTCAGTGTGCTGACTTAAAGCAGCTTCCCACTCATTGTCATTTTCAGATGTCAAATCTTCTATAGAAAGTCTCAGTACCTAAAATAGGTTTCTCTTGTGGATGTACACCTAAAAGTCACATCGCAACTCCTGAGTTTCTTTTTGGGGACTAGGTATCTATGATCAAAAAGGTGATTCACTCATCCTGATTGTAAATTACATATTTTTCAGCATTAGTAGTTAAAAAACAGATTAACCTTTGCCACAATCCTCAGTAGCAGGCTCACAAAGGCATGTCTATATAGCCAGACCACAAATACTATGGTGCTGCTGAGTACTACCAAAGTACCTAGTTCGATGGTGTCCCAGGGGAGCGGGGGCACCGGGAGACCCCCGCGGCGGCCAAGGGTTCTGCTTACCTCCCGCAGGGCCGGAAGACCCGAAGAAACTCCACGCGCCGGTGCTGCCGGCGCAGGCCATCAGCCGGGCGTTTATCCGGCTGCAGCTGAGCGGCGGGGGCGGGGCACGCCGGCCGGGAGGAACAAAAGGTGGCCCCGCCGAAGCAGCAGGGCGGCTGGAGGGAGAGAGCCGGAGCGCGGAGCTCCAGCGAGCAGGGGATCAGCTGCCACCTGCAGAGTGCGGGACACCGCCGGATAGAGGCGGAGCAGGCTGCGAGCAGCGCAGCAGAGAGCCCAGAGGGGCAGAGACAGGGGGAGAAGTCAGCCCCAGAGGTGGGGTAGCAGCCGGCGGGGAACTCGCCACCTGAGGCAGCAGGAGGCGTAGCAGCTACCCCGAGAGCGGGGCCAGCTGTAGCCGGTGTGGCGGAGCAGGCTGCGAGCAGCGCAGTGGAGAACCCAGAAGGGAAGAGACAGAGGAAGAAGTCACCCCCAGAGGCGGGGCAGCAGCCAGCGGGGAACCCAACACCCGAGGCAGCGTGAGGTGTAGCAGCTACCCTGAGAGCGGGGCCAGCTGTAGCCGGTATTGCGGAGCCGCCGGAGTGGGTAACGGCGGCCGAGACTATTGGGGGAGGCAGAGAGGACGGCTGCCTCCCAAGGAAGGAGGGATCAGGGCAGCACCCTCCAACTGGGTGAGGCATACCCGGCCCGAAGACAGCCTGTAGGGGCTAGGGTGCCCGAGCCGAGAGAGAGGACAAGACGAGGACGGGTGAGAGGCCAGGAGGGGAAGACCTGAGGTGGCATATGGCCAGGGTGTAGGGGAGGACGGAGCCCCGAGAGTACCTGCGAAGAGGCGTGCCGGCACCAGGGGATACCCCAAGGGAAGACCCCCCACTGAGAGAGTCATCAAAGTCGTGGCAGGCGAGTTCTGGGGTCCCCCTTAATACCAGCTGGGGTAAACCCTGGGGCGTACCAACGAAGCTCGGGGGCACAAGATCCCGAGCCCGGGCTAAGGCAGCGCGCGAGCTCCTAATCGAACGGAGGCGGATACAGATGGATTATAAATTGTTCAAGGGAAATAAAATTTCTAGAAATGTTTGTTCTATGAGAGCAGAAAGTAGACCCTTTTGAGCTTGGCTATATAATAATAGCTAACTGTGTAAATATTTTTAATATTAACATGCCAGATACACATTCATAATTATTCTGGTACTATTTCCCAGTATCTGTTCCTGCTTGCTTTGTGTTATACTACATTGCTTCTCTTGAGATGGTTTTTACCCCTATGAGAAGGTGTCATCCACAGTCCACACCTTTACCAAGTGTTGTTTTTCCTCAGTGGGTATAACTGCAAACCAGATGCCACTTATTACTTCTTTTCAGGAGGTTTGCTATATTTGTGATGAAAACTAAAGAAAACTGTCTGTACACTGTATAATGCTTCTGTAAATTATATCCCATTAAGACACCATAAAGCAATTTTTATGGTTTATTTTTTGGGTGCCACACAGCATTTCTAGACAACCTGTGACTTGGGGTAAGGCTAATGATGTTTTCCCAGGTGCTTAAACCCACACTAATTACTGAATGGTAGGAAAGAGGAAATCTGAATTTTTGTGATTCCTGACCCCTTACTCTAAATCCATTAATACTCATGGATTTAGCATGATTGGACCTGCTGGCAGCAAACTAAATGTCTGGCTCTGTAGTGGATGATAAGGAAAATGATTTTACTACCATCCAGAAACTTCATTACCCCCCACCCCAGGCCCACAGGATATATATGTATTTTCTTAATTTTAATATTTAAAGAGCATACAGTCTAAAACACAACAGCAGCAGTGAAACACAGGCTACATGTCTACTTGTGCATAGAAAACTTGACAGTGTCTGATTCTTTAGTTTAAGCTGAAATGATAGGACTATTTTTCCTGTCACACATTCTGGCTGTCTCAGTATGGGATGTATTTATGGGGTACATAGTCAATCTGTGTATTATTAACCATACATTCTACCTATATCATTAAAAACTCCCCCAACCAAGGGTCCATGGCCTAAAAGGGAAGGCAGAGTAGCACAGCTGACCTTTCAGCAAGTTGATCTGGATACTATTTTCACCTGTACTCTTTATGTGATTTTGGCAAGTCACATACCTCCCGTGTGCCTCACTATCCTATCTTTAATATAGGGATAAACAAGCATAGCTACTTTTGGGAAGTACTATAGGACCTATGGATAAAAGGAGCCATATATATGTTAAGTGATCCCATTATTAAAAGCTTTATAATGACTGGTGCTTATAGCTAATTAGGTACTTTAGAATCACAGTATCATAGAATAGTAGGATTGGACAGGACCTCCGGGCTAAGTACAGGCAATCAAAAAGCCCAAGGCTGAATTGATTCAATCTTCACAGGTTAGTCTAAGCTGCATAGGTTGAACAAAAAAGTAAGTGAACAGACATTCACTTTTGAGTCTGGAAATGAAGCCACATGCCTGCAGTGGCCCAGACCAGAAGCCTGAGGGTGCTAGAGCAGGCCTCTCTGCTCTGCTGGAGCAGATAGCTTGGGCCATGGCTAGCCCACCCACCATGTGAGGTGGGGTTTGCAGGGGAGGGTCTTGGGATGCTGCAGGACTAGGAGTTAAACTTGAATCTGGAGGGGATTTAGGGGCTTTTTTACATGTGTTCCCATTGCAGCGCCTGGTGCTTTTAATTAGTGAGTCACACTAATTAAAAGCACCTGGTGCTGTGTTGGGAGCAGGTGCACAGTGGTGCAGTGCACATCTGTGCTGAGAAAATGGTGGTGGCATGCTTTGAATTAAAGCACATTGATCGTGTTTTAGTTCAAAGTGCACCACCACCATTTTCTCAGCACTGGCGCATTCTTTGCCACTGATACATGTGGTGCGTGAGGTGATTAATTGAGTCTGCTTTGGTGCACTGGATTTCCAGGGTGTTGGAGCAGACTCCCTACATGTGTGTAAGTGCCCTGGAACAGGAGTTCAATAAACTGATGTAATCTAAATCAATTAAGTCTGATACTACATCCATCTGGGTTTATCTTAAACAGGTTTCAACCATTTTGAAAGTGGTTTATGAATACTGAACTTCTGTTGTGTTACAGACTTGAACCAGTTTCTGATCACTTGTACCAGTTTATGTGTAACTTTTATCCCTAGCCCAGGAGGTCATCTAGTCTAACCTTCTGATAAAGGCAGGATCATCCCTGACTAGACAATCCCAGTTAAATGTCTGTCCTACCAGCTCTTAAAAATGTCCAAGGATGGAGATCCCATCACCTCTCTGGATAGCTTGTTCCAATGTTTAAACACCCTCATACTGAGAAAGTTCTTCCTAATATCCAATTTAAATTTCCCTTGTTGAAAAAAGCATTCTTACATAAATAAAGTGTGAGATTCTTTGACTCAGAAAATCACTGAAGGCAAGAGGATCAGAAATTGGAGTGAGGAGGGCATCCATGGCTACAGATAGAAATACATAAATATAATGAAAAATAAAGAAGTTTAAATAGAATAGAGGCAGAGCACTAACTACATGAAGTTAGAAAGAAGTTTTTTCCACAGGGAAAGTGGTCATCTTGAGCTTTCCTGCAGGTTTTTCTGGTGCACCTAAAGATAGTAATTATCAGAGCTGGGATACCGAATAGATGGCCTATAGGTCTGATTCAGTACATCATGCATATATTGCTACTTTTCCATAAGGCTAGAGCATTAGTATCTCTCCTCCCTGATCTGGTCACATAGATCAGGTATATTTTGTTTATTTACCACTAGTGAAGAGGAGCTAATTCATAGATGCACACATTGTTGGAAAAAAGGGGTAGTATTCTTTATTATTTCACTGTCTTTTCTCTGTCACCATTCAGCTGCCACAGAACCCTGCCATGATTTAGTCCAGTTTTTGAAAGCTATTGCTCATTTTGACATCTTATCCCATAAGTGAAACTACTGTAAGTGTGGAGGAATCTCACAAACACAGCCAATTCCACACAACCATTACTACTGCACATTCTGTCATGTTTTGTGAGAGAATATTCCTTATGGGACATAGAATGATAACATCTGAATCAGGCACTTACATTAGAGTACAGGAAAACAGATGTGTCCTCCAAAACATTATTTTATTGTCTCTGCTTCTCCCCCTATTTCTTTAAAATGCTTGATAAAGCCTTTTAAAAAATAATTTACTAACGTTTAATACAACAAAATGTTTTTCATCTGTAATTGGTATAGCAAAGGGGAGCAAATGTTTTACTTCATTGCAGAAAAGGGAGTTGATAATGCTTTTAAATGATCATATATTGTACATATATATGAAAATCTCACAGCGAAAGTTTTTGAACTGTTTGTGTAGGAGGAGGAAGGGAGAATAAAGGACCTGTTAAAGTGAAATATTCAGGTACTGTACAATATAGAAACTCAGGTAATTTGATGCATTGATTAATCAGACCTAAATCTACAAAGGGAATGCTGATTTGTTTTACTGCCACACTAGGCACAGAAGAAAGCACAAGGATCCCTATAGGAAATAAAATGGTCAAGAATGAGTTTATCAGTGGGGTGGAGAAGGTTGAGAGCTGTACAAGAAGATACAAAATGCACATATGTATGAATAGAACTGAGTATCATTTCCGTGTATGGAGGGAAACCAATATGTAGTGCTTTAAGAACTTTAAAACACTCTTATGTTCATAGACTTTGGATATATTTTCTGTCTGTTTCCTTTTTCTCCTTACTGAATATTTATAGAATGTTACATTTCAGGATATATGCAAGGCTGATCAGATCAAATGTACATGGGGAAAAGCTACTTTTTATATATATAGTGTAAGTCATAGAAGATAGATGCATTTTAGTGTCTAATTAGGCAAAAGAACATTTTTCCTGTAGAGGGAGAACAAAATAATGTGAGTTTGCATGTATATGTTCAGTTGTGTGTGCAATGAGTGTGAGTGTGTAGACAAGGTTCTTTGGGTAAATTCGATATCTTTTATTAGACTGACTCACATAGTTGGAAAAATTCTTCTTAGCAAGCTTTTGGGCACAAACACCCTTCATCAAGCTGAGGAAGCATCTGCAGATGGTCTGTGTTCTTCCTGGATGGAGTGGTAAAGCAGCCAGAGGCCAGTACGTATGCAACAAAGCCAGTCAGTTTCTTGCCAGTCAGTGTGTGTGTATGCACAGATCAGGTAATTGTTCAGGCAACTACCCATTTGAAAACCATTTGTGCTAAATGTATGCACAGGTATGTATGTATATATCTGGCTCACTGACCTTAGTCTTCCCCTGCTGGAAATGCATTGTTATTTTTATATTATGCATTATTATTATATAATACAATAACATATTATATAATAATTCGAAGACATATTATATTATGCATTATTATTATATTATAATGCATTATTATTATTATATTAATAGACTGTAGGTGAGAGAGTGACATACACATGTGAAAATAATAGGATCACAATGCTAGAGGCAGTTTTGGGAGCTATCAAAAGGAGGACTAACAACAGACTTTTAGGGAGAGATCTGTACATATATGGATACCACATCCATGAAATGGACCTTCAACACTAGCTTCAAAGCCGAAAGTGAAAAAAGGAAAGCAAGGAGATGAACCTGTAGAAGTAATTTCATTTGAACTAACCCCAAGGATGATGATGATAGAAACTGATGACAGGGACTGAACTTAATTGGGTAAGGGGCATGAAAGATACAAGGTACCTATTTCTATTAAGCTGCTATACTAAGTACGCTTCTACAAATAATTTGGTTTAGGGAAGGATAGTCAGAAGTGGGCTATATCACCCATTTGGGGAGACAGAACCAAAATCAGGGCCTTGATCTTGCTGTCTATGTGCAGGTAATTTTTTTCCTGAAGCCAATTGGGTTTTGGTGTAAGACTTTAATTTGGGTCTTAAGGAAGGTCTGAGAAATTAGAAAGTTATAGAAGATTCAGAACTAAAAGCTAAGTGAATTTTTTTAGCTAAAACTATGGAGAAAGAGTTCATTATTTATAGCTACAAATGATGGAGAGGTATTGGTTAAAAACCTATACCTACTTTTTTAACTTCTAAATAAGTGCCAACATCAACATGTTATCAGGCCAACATAAACCCATGCAAGTTCTGCTTAGCCCATTTGTTCCCTGGTAATGTATAATATAACTTGAATGAAAAAAAATATGCAAAGCTTTTACTTCCAGCCTCTAAAAAGTAAGGTATTTTGATGTTTGGAATTCAAAGGTTCCAGAACTGTTTCTCAGTATTATCATAAATCATTAACACTGATGGTAAAAAGGGCCATTAGGAAAAAAATGTGTTTTAAGATTGAGACTATAATTGTACAGGATAATCCTAGTTTTCCAGAAAAAAAACATGTAGGGAAGAAAAAACCTAGGTCCTTCTGATAAGAGTTTTTGCTGGGTAGTAATCAAACATAAATTAAAGAAATTATGCAACTGATCTACTATAACAGTGGTGCCCAATCTTTTTGCCAAGCAGGCCAGATTGACAGTGCCTGATTTGTCTTCAGGCCAGATCTGTTGTACAGGGCAGGTGCAGTGGGGCCTGATTCAGCTGCTCAGGGTGGGCAGGGAGCAGTCCAGCCCCAATTCAGTCATGTGGGGAGAGGGAGCATAGCCCAGCTCCAGCCTGGCTCCACAGGGGGAAGATGTTGTGACTGGGTCCCAGTCTGGCTGCATGAGGTAGGAAGGCATGGTTTGGGCATAACCCATCCCTGTGGGGCTTGGGAATTTAGCAACAGAGTTACCATTGCTCCCTCACCATCACATTTCTCAAATTGTGGGGAGGCCTGTGGGTTGGAAGCTATGGCTCTGCAGGCTGGAGGTTGGGTACCCCTGTACTATTCTCCTGATGCATTTTCCACTTCAATGCAAATGTTAAACTGAGTTATTGGATCTAACTTTGATTATAATCATGCTAATTTTACACTGGTATAACTCTTCTGATTTCAGTCTTCTGATTTCTCTGCTGTAAGATAGATCAAAACTGGGTTCCCTTGCATCTGCATTTCCCATGTCCTCAATACTGACAAAATCAGTTGGGTGCAAATCAGATGTTCTGAACATAGTAAAGTTCAGTGAATGAGCTTCCAGTTTACAGGTGATGGCCATCTGCAGTTAGCAGTGACCACCCTAAAAATATTTACAGAATTAACTCTCATGGAAATAAATATGCATTAGGTGTTCAGATACCTCTTGAAGATCCAGTGGAATTATAGGGACCCTTTCTTACTTTTATAAGGAGACTTTCCATTGACCTACCGGAATCTGAATCAGGTTCCTAAAGAAGGTACAGTTTTGCATATTAGGTGTACCATTTAAACAGCCATACTTTTTTGATAAATCATTCAGATTTATCACTCATGTTTGACTTGTTCAGCATAGAGCAGGTGGAGAAAAGTGGAGAAACAGACCTTCGGTTTGACTAGACATGTCTATACTTCAGACTTATAGTTCCAGAGAACAGTGTACTCAAACAGAGTGCAGCTCTGCCCATGTTAGCTTCTGAACTGTGGCAGTATTACTCCGGTGCTGCAAGTTGGTCTTTCAGAGCACCGAGTGGCAGTGCTACCATATTTACCTGAATCCAAGATGATTTTGAATATAAGACAACCTTCCAATAATAAGATTCTAGACATGAAAAATTATAAATTTATTACAAGTTTTCATGTCTAGCATCTAATTATTGGAAGGACATCTTAAATTTGCCCCCCTGCACTGTTGTGGCAGGAAAGCAGGGGAACAAATAGTAAGGAAAGCAGGGGCCTGAGGGCAGGCAATAGGGATAGCAGTCATCATCAGGGAGGCAAGTGATAGCGAAAGCAGTGCTGGGGGGACAGGGCTGGGGGAAAGCAGCAGCAGGGGGGCAAGTGGTAGAAAAGGCAGGGTCAGGAAGGCAGGCAGTGAGGAGGCAAATGGTGTGGGGAGCAGGCAGCCTGACCCCTCCTCCTTGCCCCCCGTTGCCTGCCCACCTCCATTTACTTGCATGCTGCTACAGGGAAGGTGTTCTGATGCTGTTATTGGCTGATCTGGGCACAAGAATAGCTTCTGCCCCACTCGTGCTCTGGCTTCAGGAAGCAGGGAGCCTGGCTTAGTAGTGTGCAGGTTCCTCATTCCCTCCCCACCTCGCCTCCCATCTCCCCCATCTCCTCGCCTGGAAGGAGGAATCTGTGCTGCCTCAGCTGTTCCCTGCAAGGTGGGGTAGGAGCAGGTCTGGGCCTCCACCCATGTCCCTTACCTGCATCAGCTAGGAGCTGTGGGGAGTGGCTGTAAAGGGAGCCCAGCTCAGCTGAGGGCTGCAGAAATGGTACATAGATTCCTCCTTCTCTGCCTAGCTGCCCCAGCTGCCAGTGAGGGAAATGAGGGGAGGGGGACTGGGTAGAAAGCAGCCTCTGGAAGCAGGAACCTGGATACTACTGATGCTGTCTGTGACCCAGTCAGACTCTGTGCACAGATGCTTCCCACAGCTCCCAGTTGCAGCAGTCTGACACTCAATTCTAAGACAAGGCTTTGTTTTCCCCATGATAAATGGGGAATAAATCATCTTGGAATCCAGTAAACACAATAATTATTCGACCCACAGTGCCACAAGAGCATGGCAACATTGCTTCTTGTTCAGGAGCTAACATACGTGGTCTGGCACTTTCAACGTATCTACCACCCCAGGCATTTGAAGCCAAAGAAGACAACCAAATAAACAGACAAATGTGAAGCAGCCCATTTTAGTTCAGATTTGATAGGATGCTTATAATTTATTCTGGGGCACAGTAGCAGAACAGACAAGCTGCAAGTTCAAGCCTTGATATGGTCTCATACTAGAAGCTGCCCACTATTAGGTTTGGGATAGATAGATACCTAGTCATTTGGGTTGAGGAGTCAAAGCAGGCAAGATACAGCGCTAGCCATATCAACTCCCTGTTGAGTACCAAAACTGGTGTGCTTTAATTATTCTACCTGGTAAACCATATAGGTTTGGACAGACCTGTAACCTCTTTTTATTTATTTTTTTTGCCAATATTATGTTAATTGGTACTAATATTAGGTAAACAAATATTTAAACGGATATGGAGAATTAGGTGTAAAATGTTCATCCTAAAGAGGCCACTACAAAGCTTAGATAATCAGCAAAACTTTCTGTCTTGTTACATTTCTTAATATAAATGTGACATTGGAGAGAAAAAAACAAACTGCTTGGAATACCACGAACCAAAGTAAATACACTTGCCTCCAAAACTGTTCACTTTTAATGACTTAACCTGTAATTCTACCTAACAGGACTCTTCCTCCTTACAGCTCTTTTTTGTTTTGACTAGAATTATTAACCTTACTTCCAGGTGACCTGTAACTTTGTTAAAGATATGAAGGTAATTGGATAATACACTTATCAGTCAGTAAATTGAAAAATGTATTTTAGCTGGGTAAATATAACTGACTCAGCGTTTTTCTTCCTCAGTCTAATAGCCTTTTCACTTGCAATAAAAAGGAAGCCCAGGGTTTCATATTATACCACAACAGACTTCTTGCAATTGATTTGAAAACATGAACCAGAGAGCCTGTTGCCAGGGGGGACAAGCACCACCAACCCTGTCACCACTGTCCAGGGCTGCCAGGAATGCTAACCAAGTAAGGAACATGATTTACATAGCCAGACCTACCCCTGGACTGCAGGCCAAGAGGCCTAGACTGATGAAACACATCTGGAAGCCTGCCCATTGAAAACACAGAAGTGGAATGGGCATAATTTAATGCCAGAGATTTTTGGGAACAGGCCCAAAACATCTTCTGAGAGAGGAAATGAGAGAGGAAATAGCTTGTTATTCAAAACAGAGAGAGAAAGAGAGAGAAGTGAGCTGTGAAGGTGAGGATATGGCTGGCTTAGAAGGAGAATGTTCATGCACAGTATGCAGAAAGGAAAAGAGCTGTTGGAATAGGAAATATCAATAAGCCAACAAAGATAAGAAGGAAGCAGAGCCTGTTTGGAAGGCAAACAGTTCATGATGGAAAGTGCAAGCTAGCCAAGAATAATAATTTATAGATAATTAAAGGAAAAGGCCAGCATGGATGTGAGAAAAACTACAATAGCTACAAAGCAGACTTTAAAAGCCTCCCTAACCTTATGATTCAGCATATTGCAATTGACAACAAACAGGAAAAGGAAAGACAGACATTTTACAATTAAGTGCACGTCCCAGGCAGCATACCTTGTTAGTATGTTGTCACTGGAATTTTATGTTGACTCAGACATTAGAGGATACGTTAAAACCAAAATTATAACTCAATTTATTTTTGCATGCTAAATGTTCCTTATCAAGAAGAGTTATTGAAAAGTTTTGGACTTCCACTGAATTCAGTTCAGGTAATTAGCACCAATTATATTTTTAAAATTTGGCTCAATATTTCTGAAAAATTTGGTAGACTATAAAATAATTTTATATATAACCATGTAAATTGAACATTTATGCATATTTTGAACTCTTCCATGCTGTGCAATGCTAAATCTTAATATTTTACCATATGAATTTACTTATCAATGTGTTTTCCTGTTTTTTATTCACTCTCATATGATCCATGCTAAACTGGATTAAATAAAGACTGAGACTGGAGAATGGGACTGTAATTCTAACCTCTGTAACAGTTCAATTTTATTTGGGATTAAGAGTCTTTCTTCTGTGGCAACCCTCTTTGGTTCTAATCCACAGATTACTACAGGTGGATCCTCCTACATCTCTGTGTATATGTATGAGTTCATGTGAATGGATTCTTCTTCAATACTGGACCCTTTGCTTTCAAGACTATTTGTAAATGATGTGAGCAAATGCACAAACAATCAAATTAAAATAAACTAACAGGAGTGAGAACAGCTGATGTGTAGCAACTGTTTTGGTTTCATTCAGGGATAAACTGCATGGTTTAGCTTTCACCTACCATAGGATAACTGCATGCACACAAACAGTTACAGAGTATCAGGGGTTATTCACTAAGTTGCTTTCCCATTTTCTCAACACAATGGCAGGAGATGCTTTAGATCCCATTGATCATAGCAGGAAATGCTTTAGATCCCATTGTGGGATTGCCACATTAAATCCCACTGTGCTTTCCTGCTGGTGCAGGGGGAGCCCAGGATCGGGCATCCACTGCACTGGCAAGAAGCAAGCTCTCATGGCTCAGAGCTCCCTTAGGCATCCAGCAGCAGGGGTACCTGTGCACCCCCACAGCAGGGAAACCACCGCTATAGTGATCCCCCTGCCTTAGGGATGTGTGAAACCCCCTGGATGGGGGGATTATCACTGCAGTGATCTTTCTAACCTGCGGGCGCATGAAACTACATTATAATCAATATCAGCAAAGAGGGAAAGGGCTTAATTAGGCCATAGAAACTGAATTGCCCTCCACTTCTAGAAGTGCTCTCTCTCAAGAGATTAGGATTAAGCTACTCTAGGAAGGTGGTATGAGGTGATGCTACTACATATAATATATCCAGTTTGGACTATATGATCAGACTTCATTCTCTAGGATCCCTTTACAAACATGTATTCATGGAAATACACACACACACGCAGAACAAATGCATTTCAACAAATGTGTTTCACGCACCTCTGGGGCAGGGAGATTGTTGCATCAGTGATCCTCCTGCCCTGGGGTTTTCTTGCACCCCTGGAGCAGGGGGAGTCTCACCAGGAAGGTAGTAAAACACTGGAACAGATTACCCAGAGAGGTTGTGGAAGTTCCTTCCTTGGAGGTTTTCAAAACCAGGCTAGACAAAGATTTGTCTGGGATGATCTAGTTGGGGATGCTTTGAGCAGGGGTTGGATTAAATGTCCTGCTTTGAGCAGGGGGTTGGACTAGATGTCCTCCTGAGGTTCCTTCCAAACCTAACTTTCTATGATTCTATGATTGCTGGAAGGAAGGCATGCTGTGGGGACCCAGAATCCACAGCTGTAGGACTTGCAGCCTCAGCTAGGCAAGGTGCACTCCTGCAGTTGGGAAGGTACACAGCTGATGGGGCTCCCAGCCACAGGGCAGACCCTGCTACATGCACAAATTAAAACTCGATAGCAACCAGCTATAAATTTAGTACCAGTTTCAAGGTCTAACTTTATAGCTGGTTGGAGCTTTTTTATTGTATGATAGTTACTTTGCATGTGTAGCTATTCTCAAGGTAATTGTGCAATTACCTAGTTTAAACTAAGCCCACCACTGGGGGGGTGGGGGGACTACCGCCACAGCAAGCCCACTGCACAACTTTTGCAAATACAGCAGGTTAAGGCACTCAAGGGAACTCACTCTTAGCCCAGGCCCAGAACGATGTGTGTAGGGAAGACTAGGGCCTCCAATGGGACACTTAGGTGCCTGTACACCAATGTCAGGAGCTTAGGGAACAAGCAGGAGGAACTTGTCCTCCTGCTAAAGAGAATGACTACAATCTCATAGGGATAATGGAGACCTGGCGGGACTCCACCAAGAATTGGGCCACAGGTATGGATGGCTGTACTTTGTACGGGAGAGATCGTGTAGACAAAAGGGGTAGGGGTGTAGCTCTCTATGCCAAGGAAAGCTACACATCAAACCAACATTGGCATCCAGGGTGGACGACTGGAGACTCTCTGGGTAAAAATTCGTGGTGAACATGGCACAGGGGACACAATGGTAGGAGTCTACTACAGACCTCCTAATCAGGATCAAGAGCTCATCCAGGAATTCACCAAGGAACTGGCTGAGGCTGCATGTTCCCAGTGCATGGTTGTCATGGGAGACTTCAACTACCCAGACATCTTATGGGAAGAGCACTTGGCCAAATCTGAATGGTTGCAAAGCTTCCTTGTGTGCGTGGACAAGCTCTATCTGACTCAAGAAGTCTATGGACTGACAAGATGTAAGGGAGTGATCCTGAAAGCACAAGCAATATCTATCCCATCTCAGAGGAAAGGCAGCAAAAGGGCACAGCAGCCCCTTTGGCTCTCCAGGGAGCTTGTGGACCTCCTGCATCTAAAAAGAAAGGATGGAAGACTAGAGCCACCTCAAAGGAGGAGTATTCTGTACTGGTCTGGACCTGTAGGGAATGAACCAGGAAAGCCAATGCTGCAACTGAACTCCATCTGGCTACATGTATCAAAGACAATAAAAAGTCCTTTTTTAGATATATAGGGAGCTGGAGGAAAAGCAAAGGGCACACTGGACCCCTGCTAAACCAAATGGGACAACTGACAACTGACACCCAGGAAAAAGCCAACCTGCTTAATGGGTATTTTGCATTGGTTTTTCACCAGCCCCAAGGGATGGCCCTGCTCAATATGGTATAGGATGGCCAGGGTGAGGGAGAATTGTTACCCTTCATCAGTGTTGACCATGTGAAGGAACACCTTGAGAGGCTGGACACCTTCAAGTCAGGTGGCCCAGACTGTTTATACCCCAGGGTACTTAAGGAGCTGGCAGGCATCATAGCTCAGCCACTGGCACAGATATTCAAGAACTCGTGGTGCTCAGGTGAAGTGCCCAAAGATTGGAAGAAGGCCAACGTGGTGCCTATCTTCAAGAAAGGGAGGAAAGTAGATCTGGGGAACTACAAGCCCATCAGCCTGACCTCTATCCCAGGGAAGATCTTGGAAAAAATTATCAGAGAGACCATTCTTAGCTAACTGGCTGATGGTAACATCCTGAGGGATATCCAGCACAGGTTTGTTGCAGGTAGGTCTTGCCTGACCAATCTAATCTCCTTCTATGACCAGGTGACATATCACCTGGACAAGGGAGAAGAGATTGACGTCATATATCTTGATTTTAAAAAGCCTTCGATCTGGTGTCCCATGATCAACTCATGGAAAAATTGGCCAACTGTGGCCTTGGCTGCATCACAGTTCAATGGCTGGGGAATTGGCTCTGAGGTCAGACCCAGAGACTGGTAGTTGAGGGAAGTAAATCATCATGGTGTGTCATAACCAGTGGGGTCCCCCAAGGCTCTGTCCTTTAACATCTTTATTAATGATGTGGACATTGGTATCAGAAGCGGACTGCCCAAGTTCACTGATGACATCAAACTTTGGGGTAAAGCGTCTACACCTGTGGACAGGATGATGATCCAGGCCAACTTAGACAGGCTCAGAAAATGGGTAGATGAAAACCTGTTGGAATTCAACATTGAAAAATGCAAGGTACTCCACCTTGGGGGAAAAAACCTCACAGCACACTTGTAGGCTCAGCAGTGCTTTGCTTGCTAGCACCATGGCCGAAATGGACTTGGGGGTCATGACTGAGCACAAGATGAATATGAGCCACCAACGTAATGTAGCTGGTAAAGCAAGCAAAACTCTGGCTTGCATCCATAGATGCTTCTCAAGCAAATCCCAGGATGTCATCCTCCCGCTGTACTCAGCCTTGGTTAGGCCGCAGCTGGAGTATTGTATCCAATTCTGGGCTCCACAATTCAAAAAGGATGTGGAGAAGCTTGAGAGAGTCCAGAGGAGAGCCTGATCAGAGGGCAGGAAAATCTTGGATGGACCCCCTGTGCTGTGTGCAGGCATGTGGTGCTGGGTCCAACTCACAGGGCTGGGGCTGGGGCTGACACAAATCCATGACAAAATGGTCAAAGTAGTCCATTACAAATGCATCGATAGCTTACAGGACAGGTAATGCAGTACAAACTTTCAACAATTTGAATACAGCCCATGCTGGTAGTGACCACATGCCACTGCCATTCATTTGACTGCCTTTGTGAAATTAGTTAGCAGTTCTAGACCACTTTCTAAGGGACAATATCCACATTATAACTGATACCAATGAACAACATCAGCAAAGAGGCAAAGGGTTTAATTAAGCCTTGGAAACTGAATTGCCCTCTACTTCTAGAAGTGCTCTCTTAAGAGGTTGGGATTAAGCCGCGCTAGGAAGGTGGTGTGAGGGAGCTGGCAGTGCTGCTATATATAATATAACCAAGCCGATATATGATGGAACTTAAGTCTTCAGGATTCCTTCACAAGCATGTATTCATGGAAATATACATACACAGAACAAATGTGTTTCACTAAAACAATTTGAAATTTGTTGAAACAAAGGCTGTAGTTTACATCTGATGTAAGCTACATCAGTTTTATGTTTCTCTCTTCACCTATTCTACAGGAAGAAAAATGGTGTCACTTTAGCAACTTCCATAAAAGCTGGTACTTGTGCTCAGAGTGGGCTTTCTATCATTGACCAGTGCCCAAGCCCCATCTTTCCACAACTGTAATGTCTCCCAGAAGAAATAAATATTATCATGCAAGTTTCTTTAGGACAACCTGACAAAGTTAAATGGAATCTTTTCCCTTTCCAGGAGCAGAATCTTCTTGTTGCCATCATCTTGTTTTTCACTATAATACCAGGAGAATGAGCATTCTTATAGCATTTTAAAAGGAAATACCCATAAAGGCAATTTCTCTTAGTATTTCAATGAGCTGCAGGGTAACAATAATCTGCAAAGGTTTGTGGGGCTGAATATATACTTTTTAATGCAACTTTAGAAATAGAAAATATATGATTTGTAAATGGGGCTGTCTTCCTACACTTGCAGATTTCATTGGTGCTTAAAGCAAGCTCTGATTCTTTTTCTCTCTGGGGGATATGGATAAAAACATTCTTATGCACAGCAGTATTTTGTGACATTCTGTATTTTTTTGAAATGTACAAAGAGAAACACGATATAATAGATATGAGGATTTTTTCATCTAGCATGCCTGAAAGGACATTACTTGATCATTATAAATTAAAAATAACTTATAAGTACTTATTTTCTGATGACATGCAGGACAGATGAACTCTTATTATTAATATGTGTTTATTTTTGAACTACATCCTCTAGTTACTCCATCAATCCTCTCTTTTCTGTTTGTCTGGGTGCCTTTATTAGAGGCAATCAAACATGGTCCAGTACAGTACTCTTTTGAACAATGTTCTATAGGAAAAACATCTGTTGTACATACTATCCATCCTTTAAGGGGTTAAAGGAGGTGTTCTTAACATTTCACTTTACAGAAAATCACCATCATCCTACATTCCACCTATATGCCATGATAAACAGTATAGGCATTTTTGTGAACATATGCAGCTCTATTTTGATATTAAAAGCATCTAAAAATTCATACATCCCAACTGGATACATGATTTCTTCATTTGTATAAGCCTATATAAATATTATTTTATGGGAGATTCAGCTGAAGCAGCAACAGTGGGGAAAAGCAGTCCAACAAAAGACAGATGTACTTCTTATTTCTTGGCTAAAATATTAATAAGTGAGCTGTAAAATTCTTTATTCATGACGTGGTATTTGCATGTAAGACAAGTAAAACATTTGGGTCATGTGCTATTCACCTTACTCAATTATTTTTATCACCTCCAGTGAGATTATGGTGCAAATAAAACAAGATTTGGCCTTTTATCTGGGTGCAGTCAGTGTACCTCACTTTTAAGGAGAGGTGTTTGTATTAAGTTTAAACTATGCCTCATGGTTCAAGTTCTACCCAGAGCTATAGATCAGGTCTGGATTTCATGCTGTTATCATCTGGTGAGATTTCTCAAACAGGAATAATATTAAAAAAAACAGCAAAACTTCCTAATATTGGTTGATTTGGAATGGCAGAATGCTGCTAGAATGGAGCAAACCATGCTGCTATGTGTGGGAAGAGGAACCCTTCCCTATGCCCTAAGCTGCTAGTGTGACAGCTGCTGCTTCCTTGCATCCTGGCCTCTTCCACCTCTTCGTATGTGGCACAGCACAGCAGCCAGAGCCAATAATTCCTGCACCAGCTCCGGCCATGGTACAGGGACAGAGGTGGAGAGAAGTTAGAATTCATAAATTTGCCAGGGGTGGAAGATTCCTGGGGGCAGAAATTCATTAGGCCTAGGGAAAAGTGGGAGGTGTCAGGGCCAAGGGGCTGTGGCCAGCAGCCCGGGCACGTGGGCTGGGGAAAAGGTCGGCACGGTGAACTAGAATTAGGCACTGACGCATAGAGGTTGATTAAAGATTGTTTTACTTACACCGTAGGTGGTCGCGGTGCAGGCAGGAAAAACTTTCTTGAGTTGCAGTTACAAAAAGACACACGTGGAGTTTGCTAGGCTCCACAAAACAAACATGAACAGAGCTCTGGATACACACTCACGGAGTTTGCTAGGCTCCGTGGAACGACCGAAATGAGAGTCCGAAAGGTGACTCTCGACGAGCGCGCAGGGTAGGGTATGTTGAGGGATCGTGCAGCGACGGGGAGAGACTCTTGATGGGTGATCAAGCCACCATTCGATCCGAGATATACGTAGAAGTCCACGAGGTAATTGTGGACTCCTTGCCGGAATTCTCTCGGATTTCTCCCGGAATTCTCGGAATCGGGGTTCTCAGGATCTTCCTGAGATTCTCGGAGATCTCCAACTTGGGCGGAAACTGCTCAAGCCTCTTATATGGCTAGCAAGCCAATCGCTAGCCGCCACGTGGGAATAATTTAGAAACAGCCAATAATGGGGAACAAATTTACATGCGAGCGGCGGGAACTCCTTTGCACCGGGGTTTTTCTCTCTGCAGCTGAGAATTGCACCGTGCAAAGAGAGCTCCATGTGGCGGGAAATAATTCTGCAGTGCCAAAGCGCACACACAATCATTGGGTAATGACAGGAGGAAAACATATCTGATGTTGTCTTGAATAGCACGAGGTGGCTGGTGGTGAGGGAAGAAGAAAGCGAGCATAATGGGATAGAACCAGAGGGACAGGATAACATGGCAGTGTATGTATAGATGCAGCCTTAAGTGTATGCTAGATATGGTGTGTGCCTGTGTATTTTTTCATAGGGTCTACATTTTTGGGTAAAAAATCTGTTATGGAAATGTGGAAGTTCATGACGAGGTGTTTCTATTATGGGCTTTGCCATCTTTTCAAAATATGATATCCCTGAATTTTCCTCCTAGCTCCTCAGAAAACTGGTAATAACTATTCTCCTTGCAAAATGAAATGTTTTCATGAGCTTTCTACCATGTTGGTGCAAAGCTGTACTCAAACAGCAACATTAGCCAACTGCCACATATGAACAAACTACTCCTGGTTTTGGATTTCACTCAGGATCAAAATTAGTACCAAATGTACCAAAATACACACACACACACACACACACGTGCGTGCGTACATACACTTTGTTTAGTTTATAAGGTGCAGATCTACCCTGCCTTCTACTTGAATTCAGACTAACAGGGCAAACTATGTCTCTCTAGCCCTACTGAACAAAGAAAGTTGATCTTTCTTTGACATAATAATTGGTTGAGTGGAGGAGTGCTCTGGATACAGTGTATCTGGACTCCAGCAAGGCTTTTGACCGAGTCTCACATGACCTTCTCATAAACAAATTGGAGAAACATGGGCTAGGCAAAACTACTATAAGGTGGACAAGCAACTGACTCAATAACCACAAGGGTAATTATAAATGGATCCATTTCAGAATAGCCAGAGATTTCAAGTTGAGTGCCACAGAGGCCTGTGCTGGGCTCAGTGCTGTTCAACATGTTTATTAATGACTTAGATGTGGAAAGAGAGACCTTCTTGAGCAAATTTGCAGATGACACAAAATTGAGAAGGATCACAAATGTACAGGACAGGATTGCAATTCAGAAAGATCCTGAACGTTGGAAATCTGGATGGAAACTAACAGGATGACGTTCAGTGCAGACAAATGCAAGGCGCTACACCTTGGGAAGAATAATCAAAAACACAAATACAAACTGAGTGATACCTGGCTAGATGGCAACAGAACAAAAAAGGGTCTAGAAGTCCTGGTAGCTCACAGACTCGATATGAGTCTGCAGTGTGGAGCAGCTGTACAAAAGGTGAATGAGGTTTTGAGATGCATTAGGTGCAAGACAAAATGGATGGGGTCTCTTTACTCAGTACTAGTAAAGCATCATCTAGAGTACTGTGTATAGTTTTGGGCTCCATATTTTAATAAGGACGTGGAGAAGTTTGAGAGGGTTGTCAGGTGGGCAAGAAATGATAAAGGGCTTGGGAGGAAAATGTAACAGGACCAGGATCCAGGGGTGACCATGCTACCCCCTGGAGGTGGAGAATTGCTAAAGGGAGGTACAGAGGAAGCTCCATGTTTATTGTTCTTTTGGTGTGCACAACTCAGGCTGTAGAACTCCCTGAGCTTACGGGAGAAGTTAGATTCTCACTGATTAGGAGATTTAGAGATGTTTTTTCTTTAGGAGAAAGGAGGAATCTAAGAAACAGAAGCCTGGAGAGGAAGTTGTTGCACCAGCTTTACCTTATGTGCAGGAGGTGTCTGCCATGAAAAAGGTTTTACAAGAACTTGGCCATAGCCCTGGGGTAGAACAGGCAGTGGCAGATGTTTGTTCCTTGTCAGATTTCGAGGAAAAGCTGGAAAAGTACCTGGCAATTTACAAGCCACTAATATTGCCACCTGGCAATTTACAAGCCACTAGGTCCTGGGCAGTAACAGGAACTTCAAATTGTCCCTCACAGTTCTTTCCACAAGCTGCCAGAAACAACAATAAGTTATATCTTGCTGCCTTACAGCAGGGTTTCCTTTACCTGGATGTAGCAGGGCCAGTAGCATACTGGCAGTCTTGAGAACAACTCTGGGGTCAGCCTGGTATCCCCCTGCAGCCTTCCTGGCTAGGAGCTATTCATCCTAAGGCCTGCATGGCTAGACTTCTTGGCTTAGCTCAACTCCAGTGTTCCATGTCATCTCCAGGTATAGCGTGTTCACAGTCTCTTTTCAGCATACAGCATCCCCCCCCCCGGCTCCTTTTCCTTCTGCTTCCAGAGACAGACTGTTGGTTCTGGCTCTGGCTGGGGCTTATATACCCAGAGCCCTGCTGGCTTTTGGTCATGTGCCCTATCAGCTGACATGCTAGGCTGCTTATTAACCCCAGCCTGACTGGCTGCCTTTGTTTGGTTCACAAAAATCCTTCCCTTAGAGGGGCCATTCTGCTTTTCCATAGCAAGTTAAAGTTTACCTGTTAAACAAGCCATAAAAGGAGATGTTGAAGGAAACAGGCATGTTCATCTTACCGCAAAGGCACTTGAGAGGGGCTATGGTAGCAATCTTCAAATACCTGAAGGCCTGCCATAAGAATGAAGGAGAACACTGTTCTCTTTGGAAAAAAATCTTCACTCTTAGGACAGTGAGGAAATGAAATAGACTGCCTAGGGAAGGTATGGAATCTCCATCACCGGAGGTGTTCAAGAAGAGGTTGGATAACCAGTGGTCAAAGATCATCTAGGAGTAGCTGTGTCGAGAATATACAATGGGTATTTCCCATGCTTCTGGGCTTTGCTGTTGCCACATAGGGCCAAAGAGGAATTTTTCCCCCTCCTTTTGCAACCTATTATGGAATTTTTTCTTCTTTCTTTAGAAACATTGGGTGTTGGCTGCAGCCAAGGAATTAGATTGGGGCATTAATGCAGTGTGCCTTTGGACGCTGGGGGGCCACAGTAAGCTCTTGTAGCTGGTGGTGGGATTGTCGGTGGTGGGAGCATGGCGGTGGCAAATGGGGAACTCCTCAGGTGGCTGCAGCACTGTCAGCAGCAGGGGGCGTGGTGAGTGCCGACCGGTGGTCCACGACCACCCGCAGATGCCACTGGCAGCATTGTTGCTGACCAGCAGCAATCATTGACCACCTGCAGATGCCACCAGTGGTGTCAGCACCAAGGTGGGGTGGCGAGCGGTGTCTGCCCGCAGGCGCTGCTGGCAATGTCGGCAGCACCTTTTGCAGGGGGTGCTCTGCCACGTTTCTACACATTGCCAATGGATTGGGGTGTGCCAATACCCCTGCTAGGACTAAAAGCCAGAGGTTCCTAGCTAAAGGAACTTGCCCTTCCTCATAGGGTCAGCCCAATTGCCACATTTGGGGTCAGGAAGGAATTTTACCCCATGGTCAGACTGGTATGAACTTTGAGAGGTTTTGCCTTCCTCTGTAGCAGAAAGTGTAGCCCTCTTCCATGGATCTCTCAAGCCTTTTTAACAACCCTTGCAGCAGCAGAACATAGGCCACTGTTGTCCCCTTGCTTTACCTGTGGCAGGTTAAGATGCTAGGCTTTGTGACTGTGTGATAGGGTTGCCTGTGTAGTTTTAGTAATAGGTGAGGTAAAGATTTGTATGGCATGGTTTGGATAGGATGATCATGCTTCAGGCAGGGGGTTGGACTAGATGACCTTTAAGGGTTCCTTTCATTCGTACTTTTCTATGATTCTATGAAACAAAGAGAAAATCTTATAGGTTACATTTTGATTTCATTTTTGAGTTTTAAACCTTAATTGTTAAGATCTATTTTATGTCCTGTTTTCTTCAAGGGGGCTGCTAAAAATGAGTATTTAGGCACATGTAATCTGATTAAATGTCCAATTCCACCAGGTATAATTATAGAGAAGCCACTGGATTTTTAAAAAACAAAGGAGAAAGCCATCTTCCATGATCTGTTACTGCAAAAGTCCTGAAGGTTTTGGTTTGCAAGTGAAAGGTAGAGCCATGACTGCTCAGTTTGAGTGCAACAGAAAAATGTGCTGCTTGCTATTAAAATGGCTGTGCATTGAAAAATTCAAGTACTCTCCAAAACAGATGAATATATTGTTATATATCTTGGGGGAGGAGAATATGATTTGGAAAGAGTACCACTTTCTTATTTAATAATGATTTTAAAAAGTTTTTAACCCCTGTGGGGTTTTGCAGCATTTCAACCTAAGTTGCCAAAGATTTCTTTTATTAAGGAGCTTTCCAATATTAATCTGCTTAGTCAATATCTTACGGTTCTGCATATGTATGTTAGGTTTGTAATTTCAGCTTTAAACATGTATAAAATTTATTCTGATTTTCATATCATAGTGCTCCTCTCTTGAATGTTCAATGGAGTGACTATAGTAGGTGACTACTGCTGGGGCAAAATGTGATAAGAGTAACTGCTGCTGAGCCTCTTCTATGGCAAGAGCCTGTAAGCCTTTGCAGCACGGAACAGCTGCTCAGATGGTCCAAGTCAGCTGACTCAGGCAGCACAACTTGAAACATTATTATAATAATGAATTCAGATCTGGAGTGAGCTGACAGCATTGGATTTACAAATCCATTCTAAAACACACGGGATTGATGCTGTACTTTAATTAGCAGCCTTACTGATCCTAGACTTCCAAAACTGTTACACTGTAGTGTATACACACACCATTTAAGTAAACAGCACCTTCACAAGAGCCACTTGTCAGCAGAGCAAATTTCCTTTAAGTTTCCAGGTTGGCCATTTGTCAAGTCTACAACATTTGGTGGCTGCTGGTAATGGATTTTTTGTTTGTTTTATGAAGAGTTTCATTCAAATACTTTGAAGAACCTTGGCAGCACTTAAGTGAACACAGCTCACTATGTGAAATGAAAGTTAGAGCAGCAAAGCATCAAGATATGCCAATAGCCTGCTAGTTAGAGAATTCTAAAACTCCAAGACAATAGTTTAGTTAGTTAGTTATAATAAGAAATAATTCTACAGACCTAATCTGAATGCAAAAAACACTGTAATGCTAATGTGCCTTTGGGCTGAAGAACTCACAAAAGAGCAATGCAGAAATTGAGTCGGCACTGACAATACCCACATTCTGAATTTTGCAACCGCATACAAGGGAAAAAATTGACAAACCATTTTTTTTAAACAGGAACAGACTGTACTTACTTATTACAAGACTATAAGCATTTGAATAATCTTCCTCTGATTCCCTATGCACTTTGGTAATCCCTATCTCCTCTGCTCTTTGAGTCTGTTTAGCATTTGCACTTGTGGCTAGTTTCAGCTCTTATATATACATAACAAATCCAATATTTTCCCAATTTGCATGCTTGAAGTTAGATGCTTATCTATGATACTTACCTAGAGGCTCAGGACTTCTAAAAATCAGTTTATTTAGGTACCAAAGTTTAGATTTGCATCTTATGCCAAATATAAGAATTACAGTAAAAATATATAAAGTACTCCTAAAATGTACTGTACTGTGGGTAAATCATGCCAATGCATTCTGGTATATGACTTTTGCATTTTTCTATGAATTGCAGGGCAGTGCATATGATGACTTAAAAAGGTAAAAAATATATATACACAAGACAAAAATTAATTAGCAAACATGTTGAAAGCAAGTTGTCTGCCATTTTTATGAAAAATATTTTCTTTGAACAATGACAAGAGGAAATGCAATAATTAGATGCAAGTAGAGGATCAGTATTGCAAACCCTCATTTTCTTAAGTTACTCTCCTGCAATTAGCTCTGTGAGTACAGAGTTTGCAAGACACAAAAGACAAAGCCTTTGATGGACTCTCTTCTGCCATACTGTGAATTTAGTCATATCAAATATTTCTGTGCCTGAGGAGTACCTTGGAAGTTAATAAAAGTACTTGCAGCGATTAAGATGCAGCCCTTAGCACCAGTAAGGCTACCTCTTCTTTACCATGTATACAGGCACACCCCTTGACAGAATGATCTGCTTCCCTCCAAGAGAACTTCCCTTATGTAAGCTCATTTAACAGTTCTTAAACAGGGTGCAAAATGTAGTTTGCTTGTCAAACATCAACTGGACATACATAAAAAACGCTCAGAAGTCTTTACAGATTTACCGTATTTTAGAAAGGATTTAGTTTTACACATTGTGCATGGTCAAAAAGTAACATCAAAAGAAAAAAGCTTCTTCTTGCATCATGTCTTCTGAGTTGAGTATTACCACACGCAGTCAAACAGTGGGTGACTCATACATGCTGTTCCTTGACTCTAGGTTAAACTTGGAACATAAATTATGTCAAACTGCTCATGTAAATTTTCTACAAATTATGGCTGGATTGAATTATGTGGCATGCTATTTTCTCTAGCAACTGCAGGTATATTTGAATACAACTAGGCTGTCAAGTAAATATTTAAAGGTGAAACGTATGAATTAAGGCAGCACACAATCAGTTAAATGGTATAGTTTAGCTTTTTTTTCATGGTTTAAGAGCCATAAGATTATCAGGGAAATACAAAAGGATATCTTAATTAAAAATAATACATGATACTGTGCTGAGGCTTGAGCAGTGAATATAGCTGTTGAATTTGGCAATACTATAATTTTTAAATAGAAAATGAAATCTTTTTAATTAATTTTTTTTCTTTTTTCCTTCCAGGCCACGATTATATCATTATTGTTCAGGATATTATGTCTGCTAGAAGATGCAAAAGAATTAAGAATCAATTAATTATTAATAAATTATAATCATCGTTAAAGATTATGGACTACTGAATGTATGGAAGAAGAATCAACCAGGAATAACAATAGAAGGAAGACAGTTAAAAAATAAAATGGGTTTTCTAGAGAGTGATTTCTTTTTCTTTTGGATTACAGGCTAAGAAGCCACCCACATACCTGTTTCTGCAGCTATCTAAATATGTGCTTGAACATATTTTTAGGGCTTATGTCTAATTTACCAGTCCAGCAGAGACCCACATTCTCTTTCTATGCATTCACTTTTTAAAGCTGCAGATAAAGGGTCAAGGTCATAGCAGAACCAGTCTGTAGAATAGGAATTGAATTATGGCGACTTTCCAGTTTCAGAAATTTAGGTAGGAGTTTTACTCTCAGAATCATTTCTTCTTAAGCTTATTCATTTCAGAGGCCTTTATGCTTTAGAGTGTTTTCAGATACTTCATTGTTTTAGATTTTCTTGAGTACAGATTGCATCAGGTCTGAGAAAACAGCAGTGTGTAAAGAATATAATGTATTCAAAGGAACAGCTGTATGCTCTGAGTGGCTTGCCTCTACTACTTTGAGCTGCTGTATGGGTGATCCAGGTTTGAAGAAACCTTTGGCTCTGCTGTTTCTTAGAGAAGTGGATATGAGATAACTCTGAGGATTCACTCCTGGGACTGGAACAGAGAGGAAAAGAAGGGAAGGTGCCTCTTAGCCACTGATCCTAATAGGATAGCATAAGCAACAATTTGGGAAAAAGGTGTTTGCTTAGTCTTTGTTAGAGGAAGAGCACTGTGAAAGATCCACTTATACCAAGAGAGTATGTGGCACCTAAGACAGCCTGCTTGATGTGTGTGTGGAGGTAAATTTCATTCAACAGTAAAATAATAGTTTAAAAGTTAAAAGTAATAGGTGTAACAGGCTGTTTTTGTAGCTGCTTCGTAGCTGAGGCAGTGGCAGTAGCTACTAATCTTGTGCCCCTACTAGGTTGGTGCCTGAAGCTAGTACCCTGTTTGACTATCCTTAGTTACACTATTGATGTATCTGGTGTAAACTAGATGATGATTAATTCCTAAAATAAAAATGGGGAGGCTTGGAATCTATTGTCACTTAATTTTGAAGGGCTCTATGACTTCAGATGGGATTTCATACTGTAAATTATCACGTTCTCAGAGAAGAAATAACTTCTATATGTAAATTAGGCAAATGTACACATTGACTAACCCAGCTTTCTCTCTCACTCTGATTATTTTATAATAGGGCATGGTTTTATCTGAATAAGGCAGAGATCTAGTTAATATACAGATCGGGAAAAATTCTGCATTATGAGAAACTCACACAACTTGTTGAAATTTTTATTGTATTCTAAGTCTGGATGTAACTGAAAGCTGATCAGATGGCAAAATGTAATGCTGTGCAGACATACCTTGAGAAACAGGGTATATTATCCAGGGTGGAGTGCTGCCCAAAATTAGGAGGTGGATTGGGTATATCCACTCCACACTACATTGTGCTGCATAGACATACTCATAACCAGTGATTGATAACAGCTATTTGCTGCTGTTGTTTTTAGAATGAATCTCAAATAACTGGTGACAAAGAATTTCAAAGAATTCATGATATTTGACCCTGATAAGATTTTCAGGAAGGAGTCCTTCAATGTTTAAAACAACAAAACGTGGGAAGTTACAAAAAATAGACAGGGTTTTTTAAAGTGCCTGCGATTACTTATGATGGAGTTTGTACGTGCATTTTCAGGTCGTTTGTCCACCTGCATGTTGGCCTCCGACAAAAGCACTCATTAGCATTTTGCGCCCATTTTAGACCTTTGGGCCAGAGCTACCTTAAACAAGTCTTACAAAATAAAAGTTGAAGTACAATCAGCTTACTTGCAAAGCTGTTTGTTCATCACTAATAAAAGTAACAGCTCCTTCTCTTAAAAGAAATCATAGCAACCAAATGGAGAATGTTATTTTTATTTCACAAACTGACATGTAGTTGTTTCGAGCACTTTTTGAAAGAACACTTTATAAGCAAAGAGGAATATAGTTCAGTAAGAGAAGAACACGTTTAGTGTTTCTTTGGTTCTGAGCAGGAGCTACTTTATATATATTCAGAATAATACTTTTCAGAAACAAAACTGACTGACAATGGTAAGCAAAAGGACTTACAGGGGGATGAAAAACCAAAATGTGACCATAATGTGCCTGTAACTTCAATGAGACTATTGTGTGTGGAATGAATGTAGACTTGAGTCGGTATAGTCTTATTTTATAATACTGCACTTCTAGCCTACATGACCAAACAGTGCCAGTTTGGTTTTTGATCTATATATGGTACATTCAGTTCTTTCCTTCCCAACTATAACTGTTGGAAATTATTTTTTTTTGCCAAATTGGAAAGAATTTTAAGATTCACATAGTACTTGTCTCATATGTTCAACCTCTTTCTAAGTTCACTGCTTATATTTACAGTCTGTGTTTCACAGCGCATGCTGTTGCTTCAACATTTTATTTAGCAAAATAGAAATAGAGGAACAAATAAAGACACCAAATGTGAAGTATAGCCAGAAGGCTTTGACAGAAATAACAGCAGGGCTACTTCATCTTTACAGCATTTGATTCAGTGACATTGTAACTGACAAGGTTTCTGCTTTGAGCGTTTAATTCTGTAATTTAAAGTACAATTCAATGCAACATAAAAAGGAGGAATGTCCAATTCAGTGTTCATACACATGAATCCAAAAGTTTAAAGTGACATAAACTTTTGTGAATTGAATTTTATTTTTCATTTTGCCATTTTACATGTAGTCCTCCCATATCACCATACACAATTACACCATTGGTAGCTGCTTTGTAGTTTAGTCATTATTAGTGATGAACAATAGAAGTTTACAATGATATAACTTGAGACCTTGCATTTTAAATCAAAATCACAGAACTTCCTGAATTGCATTCAGTTGCACAAATAGATCAAAAGGTAAAAGAATAAAAAACAAATACCCCCTCCCCCCAGTCAAATTATTCAGAAAAAAAATCCAGACGTCTATTTGGTCAACCCATTATTTTTCCAGTTTATTGATATTCAGTTTTTCATGGTGAACTAATTTGAGCAAACCTCACCATTATGAAAGAAACATTTAATTAGTTAAAAGAGACCAATAGGAATATAGAAGAGCAAAATATCTTAGTACATTTTTCAATGCAGAAAGAACTGTAATCTAGGTTTCTTTTTAGAGACACATTTTTCACATTAGATATTGATCAGTAACATATAATGGAGAGAAATGCTTATTCTCAAACAGCAAAGAAGTCCCCACCTACTTGTATAAGGAATTATTATTACACAAGGTTTTTTACTAGAACATTTACCACCTCTGATAATTTGGAATTGGTACTGTAAAAGCTCAAGACCTTAAAAAGTTTGCCTGCAGCACAGCACAAATAGACAGATAGAAATGATTGACTGGAAACAGCAAGGTGACAACTTCATTCCATAGCAAGAATAATAACTATGCAAGAAGAGAGCAAAGGTAGAATTTCTAATCTAACTACTGTGGCCCCCTGGTACCTTGCACTGGGGGCCTACCTGTCCTCTTCAATACTAGTTTTCTATTAAGTTTTGAAATCAGATTCACTGAATTAACTCCTGGTTTATGCTGGTGAGAATATGAAACATACCTAGAGTGTGTAAAGTTTTCTTAAGTAAATTCCAGTTGACCTAAAACAAGGAACAACTTCACTACTGGTCTGTGCAAACACGTACTAGTTTTTTAGGACTACATTCCATGGTATCAGAATGTTTAATCTTGGAAGTGGTAGGTGTCTCTCTGTCCTGCTGACTTAAGAAATGTGCTTGGTACTGATCACCTCATTTGTAAAAGGATATTGCAGAACTGCATGGGTTCAGAGAACTTATGACGGTTATCAAAGGCCTGGACAAGAGAACAATGAAGGCTGGGATTGTTTACTTTAGAAAGAAGTTGCACTAGAGGGACATGATAAATGTATGTTAAGTGATAGTCGAGGGAACACTGGGCAGGAGATTCTGTTTGTGTCTCACACAAGAACATACAATCTTAAATAAACAGGTAGGAAATTCAGGGCTGGTAAATGGTAGTATCCTCTCACATGACAAATGGTAAACTCTGCAACTCCTAATCACAGGGAGGATTTGAGGACAAGAACCTAATAAGATTTCAAAAAAGGATAAGATGTTTATAGGGCAATCATGAACATCCAGAATTAGAATAAAAAAATAACACATTTTGAAGGCCCATTAAGCTTCATGGTTTAAGTTTAAGCAAATCTCACTAACTGTGATGCAAATAAGAACTGTGGGGCATGAAATTATCTGACATCTGCCCACCATGGGGTTCTTTTACCTTGGTCTGAAGTACCTGGTACTGGTAACCATAAAAGGCAGGATACAGGATGCTAGACAGACCTTGAGTCCAAAACACTATGGCATTCCTGTGTTTGTAAATGCTGCTGTCCCTTATTACTTCTGTTGGCAGCCTTTATTTGGTTCAATGTTCCATTTTTTGATACTTTATGTAGTCATTTTACATCTATACAAAGTATGTGTAAAATATTATAACACAATTGTTAATAACACCTATGCAAGGTACAAAGCAATTGAAGATCAGATCCAGCATCCTATCACCTTTTCTTTGTTTGGTTCTTCTGACAGTACATTGGCAAACCCCTTTTTGTACCCCACTGCAATGTAGTGGCTTTTCTGCCTATCCTGCAGTGGCAGGCAGAACTCCTGGTCAGCCTGAAGTGTCATAGATGATGTCTGGGAATATCAGATCTGATCTGATGTCTGGTTCTGCTATCAGTGGTATGTTACAGGGATGACAACTCTTCCTCCTGGATTCTTGACTGTTTTGTCCTCATGTGTAAATTTAAAAAGCAAAAATAAAAACTGATCACTGCACCATGACTAATGCAGCCTCAAAGTCATGGCTGCAATGATGTGGACCACATGCCATAACACTGGAAAAAAGGAGGAAAAAAAGCCTTGCTTTAGCCTCTTAACCCTCTTGTGTTATTCTGTGAATAGTAAGGGTACTGTCATGGGCTAGGTACAGACATTCAGGGAGGTTAGGGGGAGGTTAGATCATGTTAAGAATGGCCACCTGATTCAACTTAGTTCACCCAGGTGCCAACCTTACACTTAGGCTTGGTACAGAGAATCAAAAAGCCTTTGGTGGATTTGCATTACTTTTTATCACTTTTTCTTAGTGACCTAAATTAATTTGGGAATGAACAGAACTCATATTTCCCATAGTGATGGGTAGGGAAAGGAGGCGGCCTGCATTGGCCAAGGCCAGCAGGCTGGGGGTACTCATAACAGGCCGCCTGAGAACTCTGAGTCCCGCTGAGCGAGCAGCCGGGCACCCCAGAACAGCCCAGCCCCATGGCCTCCTCAGCTTTAGGCGGTCAGCAGGGGCAGCGGGGGGGGGGGAAGGAATGGAGCCCCCTGCCTTGTGGGCCCCCTTCCTATGCTGGGTTTGGTCTGAGGGATCTGGGGCTGGGGCTACATGGCTGCCCATGGAGCGAGGAACTTGGGGTGGGGAGGGGGGATTAGAGGAAGCTCAGCCATTGGCCCCAGTCCTGGAGCTGTGCTTTTCCTACTCCCCCCTACCCCCCGTGCACTAAACCAGGCTATTTTTAACCCTCAGCCCTTTGCTCCACTCCCAGATAGGCAACCCCCACAATGGACCAGTCAGCCTCTGATGTAGTTCACCAAATCCACCATCCTGCAAGCCACTCCCACGTCTGGCTTTACCAGTGTTCCCTAGTGCTGGGAGCTGAGGAAGTAAATCAGGGTGCAGGGAGGGGTGTGTGGGATTGGGGTGGGGGTTGGTTCACTGGGGGAGTTGTTTGCGTGGGTGTGAAGGATAGCCCTGGTTCCAGGGGGAAGGAGAGAGCCCCCTGATCCTGCCAACCCCCATACCACGGAGCTGTGAGCCTCCCAATCTGCCTGTTCCTTCCCCACCCTGACTTCAATCAGGCTCCCAGGACTGGTGAATGTTGGTAAAGACAGCTCCAGGAGGATTTGTGGGATCGGGGAAGTTTGGCAGCATTTGGGGTAGGGAGGGGAGGCTGGAGAAGTCTGGGGGTGTTTGACAAAACTGGAGAGCCACATTGATCTTGCTAACCCTCCTGATCCCCTCAAGCACCTCTGCTAGCCTCTCAGATCCTGCCAAACCCTTCTGGACCCCACCAACCCCCTCTGTGGACCTCACTAGTCCCCCTGATCTCCCATCCTCTGCTGCAGACCCTGCTAGCCCCCCAACCCTTCCAAGTTCCCCCATAGACCCCACTCTCTCTCCTGATCTGTTCAAAATGATTGTGTATTAGGAAGGGCTTTTTTGACTCCAGACTGCCATAATTAGTTGGCTGGCTTGAAAGAAGGAGGGAACATTTAAAAAAAATATATATATAGTCTTTACTTTGCTTTCATTTCTAAGATTGACGTGACTTTTGCTTTGTTTCCCAACTGAATATTACAGAAAGAAGTGTAGGGTCAATGTTATTTTCTCTCTGTTCTTGGGGTGGCAGAGATTTTTCATTACATACCTCACCTCCCTCTCATTGTGGTGACTCTGGGTCTGTGTCTAGAATTGCTTCAGTCTTCCTTGGAATGCTGTTAACTCTTTGATATCAAGGATTAGGAAAGAAATACATATAATTAGACGGTGTGGTTAAAGGACATTGGCAAAGGTTTGCAAAACCAATTGGCCCAGGTAAGTCTGTTAGCTGTATTTAGATGTCAGTATCTGTGGACTGATTTTCAGAAGTATTACTATAAATGAAAATGTAGGTGAATTTTCTGTGCCCCAACTCATACGTACATGCATGAGCATTCAGCACCCCACCTCCCGTCCCCAAATTGGCTGCTTTACTGAATTACTAGGAAGCGTAAGCTGAAACAACTGAGGCCAAGTAGGCACAACTGGCTGTGTGTAGTCCTTGATCCAACCACAGAACACTTCACGCCAATTACTTGTTTTAGAGGTCAAATCTTCACTTCTTTCATAGCTGCATCTTCTACTAAAATTAATGGGAGTTACATACACACAGTGATATGACTCCTTCGGGTGGATTGGAATGTGGATCTGTTTTATCGTGAGAGAAGGAAAATGACCGACAAAGAGAAAATCCTCAGCTCAGTTAAGAAATCCTTTTTTGCCCTTTTAGTGTTGTCATTTTCCTCTCACAGTTTGGCATTTTTTTACTTCTTCATTCTCCTGCACTGATGCTGAATGCTGATAAGACCATTGTTGATGCAACCCCAGGAACTCATTCAGGTACTAAACTTGCCACATGGACTTTTTCTGATACCAAATGGTATTAAGTTACCTGATTTATATACAACTTGGGCCAAATACTACTTCAGTTACATAGATGAAAATCCAAAATAATGCCATTTATACTTCCAGAGAGTACTCTGGATTTACTGGATTTACAGTTGGGTAATTGAGAGTAAATGTCGTCTCACTGTTGTGAAATGACAGAGCCAAGCATTATAATATCATCTTTAGATATAAAGTTTGCTTTTTATTTGTCTCACTGCTTGTACTAAACACTTTCGTGTTGATTTTGCTTACACTTAACAAGAGGTTTTTAAAACTGCATTAAATAATGCATTTAATAATACAGTCCTGGTATGTATTTCTTTAGTTACCTGGATGTATTTATTGAACCTTATCAATCATTAAGCATAGCAATTCTTTGAAACTATTGTCTAATTATTGTATCTCAGGAAAATATTTTAATTATCAGTTGATACCATATCAAATATAAGATGACTGCCCAACACTTCTATATATGGAAAATTTATAAATTTGTTGTAATTATTTTAGGTCTAGAATCTAATTATTGGAGTGTTGCCTTGAATTATTAATGTTGCCCACTCCTACTGCTACAGCAGGGAAAATAGTGACTGGGTGGATCAGGTGACCTCTTTGCTTTCTGTCCCCCAACTTCTTCCCCTTGCAGCCTTCCTGCTGTCCCCACCCCCCTTACTGTCAGACCCCGCTCAGGCTCTGTCCCCACACAAAGCACAATGTGGAAGTGAGCTGAATGTGTAAGTGTGGTAAAGGGACAGAGAGGATGGTAGTAACTGTAAAGGGGAGCAGGAGATTCTATGGGTCTGACTGACCCCAACCCTGACTGCTGCAAATTTTAGCACAGGTACTCCATAAACACATTTTTGAGCACCACCTTTGTACCTGCTTATACACATGATATTAATTCAGAGCTCAAAGGCTCGTAATTTATCCTATATCATTGGGCTGGGCCCCAGCAGAGACAATGTTTGAAGTTATCATGACCTCACAGCCAAGCACTGCTCAGTATGGTCCTGCTTTGAGCAGGGGGTTGAACCAGATGACCTCCTGAGGTCCTGTCCAACCCTAACTGTCTATGATTCTGTAATCCAGATACCCCCATAAAGGATCTACATGCTAATTAACCCCACACTTGTGACTGGGGCTGGGCGATCTTGTCACAAGTCCTGGGACCTTCCAAAAATGTATATGCAGATGTGGTACAGGGCTGCCTGGTTTGTCTCCACCCCACAGAGGGCAGGAGACTAAATCACAAGAGGCTGTCTGAAAGAGGGGTGACAGAGGGGTTCTGGATGAGGTGTTTGGACCCTTGTTTGGTTATGTTTGCCAGACATTTAAGGCTCATGAAGAAACAGGAATCATTGGAAATAGGAAAGAAGGGCACTGCTCAGCTGTTGGAGGGAAGAGGAATTTGAAATGTATTTGATATAGTGGTTCACCATGACTTTAAAAAAACCTGGTACTGAGGGGAAGTGAGCACAATGGGAACTATGTTTTGGCACCATGGAGAGGGTGTCAGGGTTGGCTCTAGCTTTCCTATTGCTAGCCTGGTATTGTAGTACTTGAGGCCTGGTGCCAGTTCCCTCCTTAGGGAACAGCTGCCTGTTTTTTTAAGGGTCACACAAAACAAGCAGACAGGTTCCTGTCAGCAGCTTTGGCACCAGGGGAGGGTGTCAGAGCTTGCTCTAGACTCTTTGAGTACCAGTCTGCTTTTGCAGTACCAAGCCTGGTGGTTATTCCCTCCTGGAAGAACAGCTCATTTTTAAGGGCCACACATGTATACACACACACACGAACAAAGATTCCCATCAGTGTGCTTGCCCAATATGAGCCATGTGTTTTATGGGCATGCTCATTATGGGCATTCAACTTCATAGTTGGTTTCCACGACTGAGCACATGCTAGTCATAACAGCAGTTCAATGATAGCCAATGTACTTAATTGCGGGGGGGGGGGGGCAGGCAGGGTGGCTGGGTTGCTGGTAGGGTGTGGGGAGGGCAGGTGGGTTGCTGGTATGTGAATGTAAGATGAAGGGCTCTTACCCCCATGCTGATTGGGGAACCCCCCCTAGGATATTCAAGTAAATACAGTATTTCTTCAACAGATGATCTCTCCCATTAAATATTTGCATGCATAATTGGTGTGTGCAGTTTTAAAGTATCATGTTGGTCTGGGTTGAGAAAGATTTTAGAAGCGGTATTTTAATGGGACTGGCAGTTGTTCATTCTTCTGACTGTACAGAATTGAGACACAGCTTGCCCAAGGTCCGATAAAATCCTAAACCAGCCGTGAATGAATCATACATTTGATTTAAGCAGAGATACCATTTTTCAAATGTGAAAGAATTCAATATGTCCTGATTTTATACTGATCAAAACTTCACTGGCTTTGGCTATAGTAAGGCAGGGGATCTGAACAAAAGAAACCCACATAAAAGTAAATCTAGCAGAGAGAATACATAAAATAAATGGTGTGTTAGCAGAGTATAGTCCTCAAAATGGATTAAGGGATCAGGTCACCCACTGCCTCAAGACAACTTCTCAAATCTGAAATACTCTGGTGCTCACTGTCAGTAAATGTCCTGATAGAGGCTTCTTAAAAATGGGTACTCTAACTGGTCATCCCTGGTAGAAGTGTATAAAAGTCACAGAAACAGTTTAAAAAATAATAATAGAAGAACGGGTTATTTACAAGTCAGTCTTTGACCAAAGGCCAAAACTCCATCTACTGATGTGGAGTGGCAGTACTTTAAACCTTAGGCTAACATGTTGTATTCCCAGGCTTTAAATAATATTCCTTTGAATTGGGGACTTTAAAACCCTCAATTAAGTATGCACGCACAGCCTTCATAGTGAAATCCAAATCTGAAGTGCTTGCTCCACAAAGCATTTTGTATTATATACCTGGGGAATAACATACATGAAAGTCTGTATATGACTCACCTCTCCTCTCTGAATAACCTTGTATTTTTTTAATCTTTCCACTTCATGAGAATAGAGATCCCTTGTAAAGATTACAGGGAAAATAGAAAATGCACAAAAATGGCATTTTTTTTGCTTTAGGAGTAAACAGGAGGTGGTTAAGTCTGATTGTTTATCTGAAACTTTACACTAGTTTTGCCCTGGGCTTTTTCACAGATCTTCTTTCCTGCCACTGGGCCTAGCCAAAGAGCCTCCATTTGTACAAGCATATATCCCAGTAACTGGTCCTTGGGGTTCCCCTGACATCTGCATACTCCCAACCTTCCTATAAGATAGGAGATAGCAGTGAGAAATATAGAATGAAGTTCGTCCTACTAGACACATTTTTTCAAAGGAGAAACAGAGCTTGGACATGCCAGTTTTTCTAAAAAGAATCTGATATATGATTTTAAAGTTAAATCTAATGTTCATTCATTCATTCATTGTGAATAACTCACAGTGTCCAATTCTCTAACAGTTTTTTGAAAAGCTAAAAGGAACTGCAAATCTTTGAATTTACCAGGTTAAAAAGCATGCAATTTGTGCTGTTGCAAAGCTAAAAATATCATTCCAAGACCTATTTGAAAATACTATATTTGTTTGTCATTTTGTATTGTTTACAGACTAGAGTTTCAGCCTTTTTCCTATCAATAACAATCAAACTTTCTCAAAACTGCCATTTCAGTGTGGTTGCCTCGATCGAGCCATGAATTAGGGCACAATTTTGTCCACAGATTCTGAAAAGGACAAGTTGCAAAGGTCACCCATGCTCTTCGGTTGTATTTTGTACTACTTTGAAGAGGTAGTTTTGTGCTGGAACATGATTTCAGTTCCTTGTGGCAGGTTTTATAATCTCTTGCCAAAAAATTATTTAATCATATTTCCAGAAGAAATATTTTTGGATTTTTGAAAAGTTACAAAAATAGATTTGAAAAAAAAAGTTTTTCTTTCCCAAGCTTTCTCCAAAGTACAGAAATATATTATCTCTTTTCTCTGCTTGTCACAGAGAACATCTCCTGTTTCAATAAGTAACTTGGATATCAATTTAGAAAGGATGTGTACAGTTTAAACAATCTGATTTGCTGTTTACATTCAGAAAGGAATAAGCCAATTTTTGGTCAGTAATGACTTCCTACCAAATAGCCCTCTCCCAGCCCAATAACCACTAGATATTAAATAAATGATTAAAAGAATCACATATTTGAACTAGTAACATATACCTAAACAAACACACATTATTGGATCAGATGGACAAACAGTAATCTACATAAAAGGCAATGTGAAGAATATCTTTTGCCTGCTGTATTTCACTTGCACTACAGATACAAGTAAACTGTTCCACAGAGGCCAGATCCTTGTTTGTGGCCAAATCATGCAAACTGAAAGCACAGTTTACTGTCTGTGTACCACTCTAAATCTGGTGCTGCTTAGTGCACAGCTGAGCGCCCACCCCAAATTGTGCTATAGAAGCCTGTGGGTTTGTTTTACTGCTGGCTGCAGTTACAGTATGGAAGTGAAAATTCAAGCAAAAGTGGACATGGCTTAGAACATTTTGCTCTCTGTTATACTGGTAACAGTTAAGATATATAGTTTAATAACTACAACATTGCCTCTGCACCAAGAGAAGATCAGCTTTTTACTGTGAAAACCTCTTTGGACTGGCTAAACCAGCTTTGTAGACACAGTAGATCGATAAAGTGATATAAATCCTCTGGCAGCGTACCAGGACCAGATGCAAAACATGTAAGACTGTTCTCAAAATTTTCATCCTGTTCCATAGCCTGCCTGGCAACAAATGGCAGCAGTGCAAAGGGCAGCGCTGATTGGCTTATCCAGATAGGCTCAGGGTCAGCCTGTGCTCCCCTGCAGTACGATGTGGGAATTGTGAAGGGGGTGTATTTTGTTCCCTGCTGGAGTATCAGAGTCCAATGAGCAACATACTGGGGCATCTACATGTGCCATTAATGCACCGCGATAAACTGCAGGGCTTATTGTTCCACAATTTATTGCTCCTGGGAAGCTCCTGGGGTGTGCCATTTATGTGTGCACCCAGACTGTAGTCCATTGAGTTGGGTTGCACACAGCAGCCCTGGGTGGCAGGAGGTCCAGGGTGTATGCCTGCCAGCCCGGGGTTGCTATTACCAGGCTCAATGTGCTGTACAGGGGCTGATGGGGGAATGAAGGTGCTTCAGTGCAGAGTTGGCTGGCAGTCAGCCCTTGCACTGACTCACCTTCATGCCCCAGGCAGCCAGGTCAGCATCTACACGTGCACTGCTGCACACAAAAAAACCTCTGAAGTAGGGTAGGACTTGTATTTACCATTACTATTTACAAATCCTACTTTGCTGCAGAGTTTATGAGTTTTGTGCACCCTAATAGGGGCATGCGTGTAGATGTTGAGATGTTTACTATGCATTTAGTCAACTGAACAGTAAACATTTCATGCAGATGCACCCATTGGCTCCTTGGAGAAAAGGAATAGATGCTGGAGGACTATGTTCTCTTTCGAAAGAAGAATGTACAGACATTCACTCTCCCAGGAGAAACTGTCCTGGGAGTGATTTAACCCTGGTTGTTCCCAAGTTAGCTGTCTTGAGCAGTGATTCTCCCAGGACAAACTGAATGTCTTTACAAAGCCTTAGAAAGGACTGAGCAATTCAGCATAAATGCTAAGCACATGTTTATTAGCTCCACTGAAAGCCATAGGCTGACTAGGGGCTTAAACATGTTATAAGCTTTTTGCTGGATTGGCACCTCACAAGACTACACCAAAGAGAAAGGACACTCTCCATCTTTTTCAGATTACTGGAGCCAAAACTAACCTCTGATCATTTACATGAAAGAAAATCCTCATTTATTCTATTGGTCTGATTCTCTGCTTATTTATTCAATGTTTACATTATTTTGATACCATTTCAATGGCATTATTCCCAGTTTATGCTAATGCCAATGAGACCAGAATCTGGCAAAAAGCTTTTTCATCAGAAAAATAAAATGTTTATTCTGAGTAAAATTCCCCTTTTGATAAGTGGCAATTTAACCTCTGTTCTGTCTTGAGGGATTGCATGATAAAGTTAATTTGATCTTGTGGAAATATAAAATTCCAAAATATCTAACTTTAATGTATGAGGAATAGAAATAACAACCAGTTTATTTTTATGTTCAGATTAAAGGGGATTAGGTTAACAAACTCATCTAAATCCCATTTTTTGTTTTACAGGTAACATATAACTTGCTGCTATGCAATCCTCTGCCAACTAAAATATGGCCTAGTCCTAGAAGAATTTATTTCTCTGCACCTGGGATGAAGTATTTTTTGGTACAACTTGGCCTCCTTTCAGTGAGCATTTACGTAGATATAGTTTATTATTTGAGGTCAATCCCTCTGATATGCTCAGAAAAGTACTTAAGCTTGTGCTTAAATTAGTTCCTATTCAGGAAAGCATTAAGCACTTCCTCAAGTTTAAGAACACACTTATATCCCTTTGACTTCAATGCAATTCAAGAATATGTTTAAGGCCCTTCTTGAATTGGGATCCTTCCTGAATCAGGTCCGTAGCATTATTAGATTCATCATTAAATTCTGCATGGTTGAACTACAGAAAGCTTCTAGAAAGACAACAAATCCTGATTTAACAATTGCAATAATGAGGTATTTGCTGTTTCCATTGATAATCTGTTCCAATGTTTGATTATGGATGATGAAATGAAAGTATCTTCAATGCCACATAAATCCCCTGTCATTGGCCCTATAATAGAAGAATTTATTTTTGTGAGAACATAATCATTATCATTTGTGGATTGTTTGTTTGTGAGGTTGTTTTCTTGGATCTAAAAAATTACACTTAGTGTATCATAAACAAGGCCTTAGGAAAAGCTTGAACTCTGAGAGAGTCAGTCTTCTGGGTACTGCCATTCGTGTCTTTCAAACAAATAATAATACTTTACACTTTTATAGCACCCTCCATTTGAAGGACTCAAATAAGGAAAAGAACAGATTCCCTAGATTTCAACAGAAGAAACCACAGAAATTACCATTGGATTTGGAGAGATGCCATGCAGCGCAGAAAAAAATAAAAAAAATAAATAAAAAGAGTGAGAAGATACTTTTTTTTTCCAGTTTTTGCATCTCAGTGAAAATAGAAGTTCTCTAGGGGACTTCTCTGAAACTTGTCATGAAACTGCGATCCAGCCATCTCAGCCTAATAACAGTCATCAATGAAACTTGATTTTCTTTCAACTGTCAGGCTGAAGAAAGAGCTAGAAGCAAGAGTGGAAAAATATATTCCTTTTTATTTTCAGGTTTTTGGGTGACTGTTACCTGATGATGATCATTTTGCAGGAGATATCCAATTGATGCTATGACTTTGCAAAGGTAACTCATCTGTCATGATTATGGTTCATGGAAATCTATGAGACTGCATAAAGAAATTATAGTTTTCAAGGTTCTAAATAATAAGGAAATTTCTTTTAATTATGAGACACTCTTGGCTTTTTGGGAATTCTCTGTCTATGGTATTTTGACCCTCTATAATTGGCCCTATATATTATTATAGAAAAATTTTAATATAAATATAGGGCCCAATTCATATCTGGACCTTTGTAGTGGAAATAACTAAAATAATAGGGAACAGGCAAGAAGCCAGTGTTTCATTCAAAAACATTTCAGCTTACTGATTCTAAGAAAAGTTTTACTCACTTTAAACTTAGTGCTTTTAGGAGATAAACAAAATAGATCCAATTTCTGAAATAAAACCATCAATTCAAAGTTTGCTATTCTTAGAAATTCAATTTCTATTTTATTAAACATCACTGATTTTTAACAGAAGTCACTATTCAGATAATATCTATAAATAAGAATGTCAAACTATTTAATATTGGGCTTCAGTTTCAGTCAGCTGGCTGGGAAATAATATTTACGTACTGATATGTATTTTGACCTAGCTCTACAATCCAAAAATCCACAATGCTTATTAATGTCATATAAATGATAAGCTAACTTTTTAAGCTTTGCTTTTAGAGCAATTACCAATTTTTTAATTTTTGAAGTTAGAAGAAAACGATCAATTATTTCAAGTTTCTGTATTCATTTGCTATGTCTAAATATAAACAGTATACGGCTACTTAGTACTTAGGAAAATGTAAAATGGCCTCCTGATACAGTATTGAGTTCCACAACTCGAGTCTTCTAAAGTTAGCATGTTGTGGACATGAGCTTTGACATTTAGTTCAGTCCATTACAGGGGTAATTTGGATTTGATCTGGATTTGGATTTTGAACCCTGCCAAAAATTAGAAGAGTGTTTATACATTGGGTTGCTGTCTGTATTCATATCTCATATTGACGGGGAAAAATTGGGATTTGTTCTGTGCATCCACTATGGAATAAGGAGTCATGAGAACTTACACATATTGTCTGACGTGGGCTACCTAGACTGCCAGTAGGCACATCTATGCATTCACTAATATGCCGTAGTTACTGCACATTAAGTTTAGTACTTGTATAACCTAGTACTAAATCAATGTGCAGTAACTGGCGCTACTGTGCAGGAGTGCTGGCGCACGGCTTTTTGGTGACGCTAACTGCGCAGTAGCCTAATAGTAATATGCATTAGCTTATTAGCATGGTTTTTATCCTGCACGCTGATGCGCAATAGAATTAGGCTATTGCGCAGTTAGTGTCCCATGTAGATGTGTCCACTATGTTTATAAAATTGAGGGCATGCTCTGCAGAGCCACGACTCTTCTGTAGAGGTGTTTGGGAATATTGACGGAGACTGAGGTAGAGAGTAGTATGGCATTCATCTGGCCCCATTTGGTCCAGAATAAGGGCTGACTCTTTCTTGGAAAGAAGAAGGATCCAGGGATGGGATTGTAGCTCTCAGGTTACATATCCTCCCCTTGGCTACTCCTAGGGGTTGCCCATTACCTTGTGCTATTCAAACTATAGCTCAAATATAGGTTTAAAAGAACTGGTGTTGTGAGATCCTTTTCAGCATGCAGCAGCACTCAGCCTCCATGTAAGGGGATAAGTGCTTACTCCTCCTCTAGCCTGGCACCAGGCACACTAATGTCCTACAGACACATGTCACCCATAGCTGTTCCTTATCCTGTGGCAGTCTTTGTGCTCTGAGCAGTATGGTCTGCCATGGATGGGTAGATGCGGGCCAGAAAACCATGCTTTTCTACCTGACTGCCTTGCCCCTCCTCTCCTTCCGTACTCCCTGGCCTATGAGGGCAGGTATTTCTGGTTGCTGGCATGCGAGTCCCTGCAGGAGGAGCAGTGGTGGTGGGGGCTGTTTGCCCCCTCAGTTAGGCTAGATACATAAGCCTAAACATGGTGGTGAAGGAAAAGCAGGGAGGAGAAGACAATATCTGTGACCTAGTGTACTCAGGCTTGGGAGGTTCTCCCTTGCAAAGTTCTAGGTCCCAGAGGTTTTTGCATGAAGGTTGGGCCCATTTGGGCCCCATTTCTGCTGGAAAGATCAGCTATGGGGAGCCTTTTTAGTGAGTGTTAGTGCCAACTAGTTCAGGAACAATAAATTCCTCGCACATATTTAGTTCTGATGCAAACTCTGGAGGAGCAAATATCTGTCTTCATTCCTCCTGTATTAGCAATTGAAGCATGTTCTAGATCATTGATGTTCAAATGAGAAGGCTGCAGCACTCTAGGGTGCTACAGCTTTCTTTTAAAGGTGTTGTAGGGTGCAAGGAGGTAAGCACTGTAATAAATAGTTTTTGAAATGGGATGCCGTTAAATTCAAGAGTTTTGCAGGGGTTCCTTGAGTCCAAAAAAGTTTGAAAACAACTAGATGATAGGTTGTTTGGATATGTGACTTTTTGTTCCAGGTTCTACTTTCAGTATGGCAAAACCCCAATGTTTTCAGGACAGTGCCAGGTATTTTATTTAAAAAAATGTATTTTGAATAAACATTAATATGTTTGCAATTTAAATATGCCATCTTAGCAAACTGTTCCCTTTAATTTGTCTGTTTTAAAGCTTGTTTTACAGTATTATTTGGTACCTAGATCACCACCAATGACAATGATTTATACATATAAGCCAAAAACAGCAGATTATTTTTTGCTTTATTTTAAACAGCATCTCTTTTTGGCATGGCTTTTCTCTTAGACCTTCTGCTGTATCTGGAGGCAAGATGCATTGTTGGAGGGAGTGGTTTATCTGGACTTAGATTCTACCGTCTGGTTACCTGGAGAGTGGTGGAAGTATGTTCTCTACATATTTGCAATGTGGGATTGCTTCTTATAGAAATATAATGGGACTAAATTCCCTTCAGTCATTACCTTTTTCCTTGATTTCTTTCACTACTCCCAAGAGCCTTAATCTAAAGGTTTATAGGTTCTTTCTACTCTGCTTGCAAAACTGTGTTTCTATTTCTGAAGATCACTAGCCTTCAGAACTAGAACACCAGGGTTAGGTTTGCCACAAAGCTCATAAAGGTTGCTTCTTTTCCATTTAAGAAAAAGAGTCATATATCATTTCCACTACTGCTTTCACATGGCAATGAACACTGAATGCAATTATATTTGAGAGACCTATTCCCAGCACTATTCCCTATATACTGCCACATTATGAGATATGTCTCCATCTCCAAACCAAAATCTGAATTTGCCCCAAATTGACCTTATTTCAACAGTTCATGGAATCCATGTAAGGATTTTAATTGTTACTAATTTGGTTAGATTTGATCAGGAAAAATCATGAGCACTAAACTGTGGTCACTGAATATATATGATGGGTTTAAAGCCCTTACGATACTTTGTGATGTTTACAGCAAAGATTATAGAAATTTCATTTTTAAATTTATTTTGAAACACAAGAGTTAGACTAACAATTGTGATCACATGTGTGCATTTTTCTTTAGAGTCTGGCTCTATACTTTGCAGTAATACCATATTTATTAGGCCAGAGCACAGCTGAGTGCTCACCAAAAAAATCTTACTACTACCAACAGTTTTTCTTCCTATAAAATAGGAAGTAATTGTGGTAATAATTAACGGTCTGTTAGCAAATGTTACCTTCCAATAGTGATCAGACCTACAACATGGGTAATTCCAGCTTAAGTCATTTTTATTTGTTCCCTCCAGCTGAGATTGTCCAAGTACTTCTTTTTGCATTTCTATTCATTTGCAGAATACTTCCTCTCCTTCTGAACGTTGATTTGCCTACCTAAGTGACTTCTTGTATACCTTTTTTCTGAAGTCAAATAAAGAGGCAGTCACTAAACAGAACAAACATTTCTAACAACCACCAGAAGTTTAAAAATGTCTGTCTCTCTCCATGCAGCTTGGATATCACTGAACATGAGAACATCGTGTTTGATCTCAATGATGTGCTAGTGGAAAGGTGTGTTAGCTTTATTCAACAGTCAACAACTGTTAGCATCCTGTCAGACTCTTTTACTTTTTATGGTCATTCCTATATTTCATTTCAATTTCTTCAAACATGTTATTCTAAAAAATGATGTTTTGGAGCTAGAAGTGCTGTCTCACTAGCAGTTAAGCAGTGTTTTGTGTACCATGTCTTAAGGACTAGCATTTATAAAAGTAATATCTTTCATAAAAGCAAATGTCCCACTGAAGTAAATGGCAAAAATGCTCTTTACTTTAGAAGTACAGGAGTGTTTCAGAAGAACCTGGAGGAATTATCTCTCAGGCATAGTCCCAATGTCATCTCAGTCAATGTTCATCTGACCAGTAACAGTAATCAGTAATGGATCAGAACTGGAATGGTCATCCCAAATTTTCTCAACTTTGGGAGTTCTGAGATGTGGGAAGCAGTCTGGATGCTGCTTTATCTTGAGACCAAGAGTTGAGCTATCCCTTATTTTGGGTTTGGTTTTATAAAGCCAAAATCTAACTAACAAACTTCTGTAAAAACAAAATAGAACCACATTTCTACTAGTTTTGGTCATCTCCATCACTAACCTAGACCTGTCATGCGGACGTTTAAAAGAGGATTATTTTTCCTCCAGCCAGGAGTATGTGAGGTAGCAAGCACAGAATTGAACACTTTTTCACTACACGTTCTCTCATGCAAGAGACCATTTAAATACTTGTTATCAGAAGAGACCAATTAAAATAACACATTTCCCATATACAATACTAAACAGAAGGAAATGCACCGAATCCTTTTAAAATGGATATCTGAAATAAGACAAACATTCACAAGAATAAACATCCAGTGAACTAAAGGATAAAATTAAATTTTTAGGGTGACCTACAAAAAGAGAGTTCATCTATTAAAAAAATAGAGATTGTTTTTTCACTGGAACAAACAAAATACCTTTCATAAAACAGCAGAAACCATTGCAAAAAATACAGAATTGGTTAAAGGAAGAGATCTGAGAACAGAATACAATTCTAATACCACAAGGTTATCTATTTATCAGATATCTATTGGACATTTTCCATGCATTGTTCTACTTACATTTTAGCAGTTCTCTCTCAATATTTGAGGCAATTTCTCAAAGCTAATAAGTGCCCTTCCTGTATTTTTCTGTGGCCTAGTATTTCCTCATATTTTAATACAGTAGTCTACAATTACAGCAGCAGTCAGACAGAGCTAGGGAACCTATTTCCCCCAAAGGGAGCACTCTGAAATACATAGTTTCTTATCTTATTTCTTCATTTTTTTTTAAAAGCAGGAACTTGTATGACTTCAGGTCAACACCAATGGAAACCTGAGTAGTGAACATGCCAGCATAGATTCAGACCTACAGAGATTATGTGACTCTTGGTTGGTTTTACAAAACTGCAAAGGCGATGCAGACCACAGTAATCTACAAATTACTACATGTCAGAGAATGTCTGCTGTATTCTTGTTTCCTCTATATTAAGTCACCCATCAGAAGTTATAAGGAGCATCATGATTCCAGCCTTTTCTGTCTGATGGTTTGCCCAGATGACTATGTGAACATACCCAGCCAGAGAATAAAATGTTTTGTTTTCCTTCTCTTTGGGGTGACCATTGTCTCCAGCTGGTTCTATACACAGTGAGTCATTAATTAAACCCGGATTCTTTGTAAGTGCCCTGTTGTAGGGCTGTCAGTTACTCCTACTTGTTCTGCTTATGTGAACATTATTTTGGAGATTTTAGACTCTGGTTATTTTTTTATTATTGAACATTTTCTTCACTCTTCCTTCTGCCACAAGTATTCGTCTTAGAGACAGAAAGTGAAAGGCGAGGTTAAGAAAAACAGCCACCTCCAAAGTGCTAAAACTGCAATAAACCCATCACCTCTAACAACAGTGGAGCATGAAAAGATAAAAAACAGCCTGCCAAGAATGTAGTAACCACCCATTCACTTTTAAATGCTCTCCACACTTCAATGCACAGACCTAATTACTTTTCTGCATTCCCAAATCCACTTTGCCGCACTGCAATCAGAAACCTGGCGTTAAAATATTTTAGACTCTAAGGATCAAGACTAATTATGGGCCTAAGCTGCACCTTTTGGTTTTCTTACCCCCACTCCACCCTCCCTTCTCTTTTTTTGGATACTTTAAAGCACGCTCCACTAGAAGAAAGGCTGCCCAGTCCCAGTCGGGGGTGAAGTAAAGAGAGAATAAAACAAAAAGCAACTCAGTTCAATTCAGTAAGCTTCAATGAAGCTGGTATATTTAATGTGAGCCCAGGGTTAGCCTACAGAATTGTGGCAGAATGCAATATTCTCAACAAAAAAAGATGTGTTTAAAGTTGGGTAAGGCCCCATAAGGCTGTTGTTGGTGTTTAAGCAGTACACCAAGGTATTTAGCTCTAAGGGTTTCTAAACATTCCAGCTGAGAATAAAACCACAGCTTTACAGTAGCTGCTTAAAGGTTTGGGGGGCTGGGAATGTTCCCTCCCCCTTGTATTGAAGGGTCAATAAACAGTAGGAAAGATCATGTCATAACAAAGATGAAGCCACCTATTATAGGGTATAGGGATGGCTAATGGCACTATCGAGGGACTAATCCTACATATTAAATGGCGTAATTGTTATAATAATATCATGGTTATTAGAACACCCAAGTGTTAGACATTTTTCATTTTGTGCAACATGAAAGTCAGTGAAGGCTATCCAAACCTTCCTATGCCAGACAGTTGTTATAAGTATGGAAATATTAGGCAATTGCTTCAACAATACCATCTTCATGCCATGTCCAAAATGCATTTTTGATACACAGGTCTTATGTATCATGGCATTTACCAAACTACTTTGGGCAATTTTGTCTGGAGTTATACTCTTAGAAAGCTTTCATTCACACTAAACAATTATCTGTGAAAGATGGCACTAACCTTGTCTGTGAAGTACTTTTAGTTATGCATATTTAATAATAATAAAAAAGAAAACCTATTAGTTTTAGAAGAAGTTCATGAAACACAACTATTGGTAGCTGTCATGATGGCACAGCTACTTCAGGGAAACTTCAGTGCTCAGTTTGAATTCTGGCAAGCTTCCTGGGACTGGATCCAATTAACCTGATATGGACATGGGTTTTTCAAATGTTCACAGTTCTAACTCCAAGCTCTAATGATCGGAGGTCACCTCTATGAGATGACAACTCTGAGCCTTATTCTTCAGTCACTTCTACCAGGGTCAACTTTACAGTGAAAAGGTAGTGGGGTGGGGGGTGGAGGGGTGGAAGCTCACCCCCAGGCTGAAAAGGAAAACAGAGAAAAACTAATTAAATAAATCTGTTGCTTCGTTTAATATAATTTAATATATTATAGACATACTATCTTGTATTTATAGGAGTATAAATGTTATAAATCCCAGTTCATCTTAAAATAATAAAAATTAAATTGTCATCCAGAACTTGTGTTACAGGGGAAGGGTTAAAACAATAAAACATTCTATGTGGCGATAGTTCACATGGAGGTTAAAAAAAAATAATAAGGGAGTTAGTTGAGAGCATGCACATTGGCTTGCAACTACCAATTAACCCTCCTTGTTAGATAGGTAATTTATTCCACTCAGCAGCATCAAATATCAGACAAAAAAAGTGGCCAAAACAGTAATTATCTACGTGGAATTCAAAGGCTTGAAAGCCAGTAATTCCAAAGAAATAAAAACAGAGTTCTTTTCATAGTATATGCTTCATCTTAAAGACTGTAATAAGAGCCAGGCCCTAGCTGTGACCCTTTACACTTCAAGGTGAAAAAGTAGGTTAAAGAAAGTAATGGAAATAATCATGGGGCTTTTCTACATAAAACAGTCTCTGAGTGGAGGTCAAGGATCAAATACCCAGGGCACTACCTGCGTCACACAAAGATTTGATCCACAATAGAAATAAAGAACTAAACTAGCAGAAGGGACAGTAAGACTAATCCATTATATCATTATTGGAAAAAGAAAGATGATGAGAAAATAATTTGGTTGTCAAAAGTCTGGATTAGATAAACTAGTATTTTCTTTTATTTTCTTGAATTAATAGTTCTCCGAATTTCCTGGACTTTACTGAAAACTTTCAGAAGAAATGAATTTTAAATATTACCATTTCATCTCTCTCCCCACCATCTAGCGACATGGTTTCACATGATCTGAAATGGACTTTTAAATCTTTTTTTGAACCGCTTTGGATACTTTTACATACAACTGTAAAGATGGGCTTCTCTCAGGGTTGTACTCTATCTCTTTTTAGCCTCGTCTTGTTCAGTTTTAGGAGCCATAGCAATTTAGATCTGTGTTCTAAACTGTACTATGAATTATAGGAACAGATTTCAGATTAAATATTATTAAGGGACAAACAGTTACCCTACTTGCTACTGTGGCCTTCAAGGGTATGTCCACATAATGGCACGTAGGAATGCTCTAGCCTCTGCAGTGTAATGCAGTATTTTATCACTCACCTCATGTAAGCTAATGAAGATAACACTTACTTTTCATGTAAAGGTAGGACAATTCCTAATGTTTGACTTAAATGATGCCTTATTTTACAGCTTTGATATCCTCCAGTGGCTCAGACCTGAAGGGTGCTTAGTGGAAAGGCCTTATTATAGCAAAAAAATGTAGACATACGTGCTTTACTTTGTATACACAGGTGGTTCTATTAACAAGTAGGTGAAAAAAATATAAAAAATAAAGCTGATGGTAAAGCAGATTGTAGAATGCTGGAAAGGGTAGATGCAAAGGCTATAATTTCAAAACTGCATGATCTTGTGAAAAAGGCTATAGGAACTATCACCTGAAACTGCACAAAGCTATTTACATAATAAATATAGGGTCTTCATTTTATCAGCCAATCACTTAATGGCATCATACCTTATAAACACCAGTACCGTCAGAAAAACAGGGATGTTTTGAATAAATACCGATAACAGAACTCCTGTCATCACTGGCTATCTTCTGGTCTGTATTATGAAGAACTTTTGCAGGGCTTATATATTATATCATTCCTATTTTGCAGATACAGTGCAACAGAATAATAAATACAGGATATCACTCCTGGGTTTTTGAGGAAGCTAGCAATGACAAAAGACTATGTTCTCTCTTTTGCTGCTATCACGGAATAGTAAAAAATTCCTTGGATGTCTGAATGCTTTATATCACATAATCTAATAATTCAGTACAGTATTGGGTCACAGAAGGCTGATTCATCTATCTGGCACATTCAGCTACCTATTAGATAAACCCTAACCCTTATGCCCACACCGTACAGAGTACATTCTATAAAAGCTGAAGGAAAATATGACTTGCCTTTATTTTTTCTAATAGGTCAGATAGGTCACAGGGTTCTGAGACCCTGTGCATGGGGTGCACTGCCTATACAATATTTGTTATATTAATTGCATGTGGAATCTCTGTACATCTTCTGTGGTTGAACTGTTCTTCATGATTTTCAGATTGGCTAGGTTGAGACATAAAAACTGTTCCAGTTAGCCTGTAATCTTGGTCCTTAGGTAATCATAATCTAATTTTCTCCCCATACATATTTTAAAACACTCCTGAATGTGTGTGGTCACATTTTTCTCCTGATAAATGAACCCTAATTATTAAATTACCTTTAACGTGTTTAAGTCAAATATTTGCATTCTTTGTCAGATATCAGAAATCATTTCCTCATGATGTAGTTTCAATTAGGAATTATTGGCTGATGACTCCCTAGGAAAGAGAGTTCTTAATGACCAGTGCACTAGAAGATATAATAATGGTCACATTCGCCTTTTGTTTTAGATCTTAATCAGCTAGCAGAAGGTCACTGGGCCTCATACCATTTGATGCAATCTGACTGAGCATGAAGTTAATGCTATGTTCCCTCATTGGGCTGTGATGTTTCAGTATGCAATGTTACAATAAGCAATAACAAGGCTATCATATTGCATCTCTAAAATCCGGAGTTCCATTAATATTATTTCCAACATTGTGGTAGCTCATTTGATAATTATTTGCTTAATTTTATTTTTTAATGATGATTTTATGGTAAATTATAGCCTATCTGTTATGCTTTCTTATTACAAGATAAAAACTTTAAGAGTTTAAATGATTAAAATTGTTTCAGCATCAACCACCTTCTTTGCACCAGATCCTGCCTAACCTAACATTGGTGCCTAACCTAACAAAAGGTGAATGTAGGTGTAATGTTGAATTCAGTCTCATAATAACACAGGCAAATATTGCATATAATTACTCATAAATGGATCAAATTTCACCTTAAAACTAATTTAAAGGTTTGGACAATTCTCTCCCCATGTCATTATTCCTTACTGGACAGGCTATTTCAGAATCTCTCCCTACTGATGGTTAGAAATATTCTAATTTAATTCTTAGCTTATTTATTACCATTTGTTTTTGTGTCAACATTCTTGTTTAGCTTAAATAATAATTCTCCTTCCCTAATGTTTAAACCCCAGATATATTTTCCAAAAGCAACCTCAGCTTTTGTTCTGTTAGGGAAACAAACCAGGTTCTTTTATCCTGCCTTTATAAGACAGGGTCTCCTTTCCTCTGATCAGCCTCATAGCTCTTCTCTGCACCTACTCTAGTCTGAATTCATCTTTATTAGATGACCAGATGGCTGACCAGAATTGTGTGAAATATATCAGACTGCATATAGACAGACCACTAATACTCCCATATCTCTACTAGAAATATCTCATGAGGCATCCTAGGGTGGCATGTGCCTTTTTCACAGCCATATTACACTATTCTTCATCCTGTGATTGATCAGTACAACCTAGTCTCTTTCTTCCTCAGTCACTTCCAACTAATAAGCTTTGTGGCATAGCAAAAATTCTTGTTATTTGTCTGTAAGTGTGTGACCTTGTACTTTCTTGTATTAAATTTCATCCTGTTTCCACTACTCTAGTCCTCAAGGAGTCATCTCACTTTAACTATTCTTTTGGAAAGTTCTTCTACCATTTCTCATCTTCTTTAGGCTAAATAATAATTTTCCATGTTGCACTATATCAGATGCTCTAATGATACTTATCTAAGATTTCTCAGATATCCCAGGTACCCCAGATGTTTACTATATCTGCCTTATTTAAAAAATCACTTAAATTAAGTGAATGATACCAGGTTAGTCTTTTAAACCCATGTTGTATTTCCCCATTTACCTACACAATGCTCTTTCCTTCAAAATTTGACCTAAATCTTATTATAATGTTGATGGCAGATTAATGGGCCTGTCATTATCTCAGTCACCAGGCCTGTATCTGGTTACTGTGGTGACTGAGTTAAGTTAGTATAGCTACTCCAGATTTACCACAGGGTGTAACTCTGAGAAGAATCCTGAAATCATTCCTACACTACATTCAATTATGATCTTCTGTTTTCAAATGGCCGCACACAGGAAAGAAAATATTTAATTAAGAGGCAGAATTGGATTTAGAATCAAACTCTGGAGCCCCTAATCCATGAAGTCTCTATGCTCCACTGTCTCCACAAGGGTGCATCCCCATGAGTGCACACGTGCAGTGGTCCATGTTTCCCGTGGGACAAACAGCAGTGGCGCAAATATATGGCACTGCTATTTGTCCCTGGGCATGGCCCTGAGGACCTCCCGGGGAAGCAGTGGTGCCAAGCTAGTTGCTTGGAGTCTGGCTAGCAGGCAGAGCATGGCTCTGACTGCCCAGGCTCCATTTTCCTATGTGTGGCATATTCTGCTGCCGTGTGTGCTGCAGTGGTTTTTTCAACGGTGGTTTTTGACACTGGGATCTAATTAGCAGTATGGTGAACCAGCGCATGTGCATACTTGTGGGGATGTGCCCAGAGAGAACCACATGCTGTCTTTCACTCGTAAGTTAAAAGAAAGTCAGAGATGCATGCAGTACAGGAGTGATGGCAGGATATAACTCTCAGCTATCTGTATTCTCCTTTTAGACTTGCACAAGGTATCACCCTAGAAGCTGTGTTAAAGCAATCCTGATTTCCATGGAAGTCTAGTAAAGGATGTCAGGATGAAGTGTTTTCGCTTTTAAAAAGGAGAAACCATGTTCTCATTAGAGAGTTAATTGTGAGAGAAATTGTTTTATCAAGGTATGGGGAGGTGAGTATAAATGGTTTGCTGTAATAAGTAGATAGCCAAGCTATTGCAGCTGTAGATTTTAATTTTTAAATGGGCAAAGTAGAACTAGAAAAGCAATAACAGACATGTGTATATGTGTATATACACACTAGACTGTCTCTCTGACAGCAAATGATAAACATTCTTCAAAAAGAGACTATTCCCACCAGAAATCTCCAGTCTCGCTTATAATAATATTATAAATCTCCGCAAAGAAGAAAGATATCTTTAGAATAGAAATTCTGCCAATGAAACTTGCAAGATAATGAGGTAATAGGCCATGTGTTCTGTGACAAATCAGCCTAAGTTCGAAAGCAGAAATGATATGACCCTATTTGGCAGCACTGGAAGGCTGAGAGATTAGATTCTACCTGCTGTCAGTTAAGCTACTTCATCAGTTTGCATGTATTTGCCAGGCTAACCACAAGCCTACACAAATAAAAACATGGATATATGTTTTCAAAACAGTGATTATGGAATTTTATAACAAGTTTGTCAAGGATTTAGGCCAAGTTTTCAATCATTGCCAAAGATTAAACTCCTCTGCATTATCAGCTGGTAACTGATTAGCTTTCATGTGTGCTTCCTGAGTCACTTTTTGGTTGACAGTATTTTTTTTCTGCCTTTGTAGTGGTAAATTCCAAGGGGTTCCTCCATATAGATCTTCCCTCACCTCTGAAGAAAAAATCCTGCCAAATGAGGATAAGACTCATGGGGCACATCCAGATATGAGTGGACATTTGGTTCCCCAGGGACAACTAGCAGCGGTGCACCATGAGCCGCAGCTACTTGTCCCAGGGGACAGCTACTTGTCCCGTCGCAGCTACTTGTCCCATGTCACGTGAGCTTTGGTGTGCAGCAAATTACCATGTAGCCCCTTACCCCATACCCAAGTTATCTGGGGTCCTGGAGGCCTCCCAGGGCTGCAGCCACGGCGATTCTGCCGTGCGGAGCCTGGTTGGCAGTGGAGCGTGCCCCCTGGTGGCCTAGGGTTACTTTTCAGTAGCGCTTGCTGAACAGTTTTTTTCCCGTGGGGTTTTTTGACCCCGCTGCAGCGCACACTCAGGCAGTGTGCCTTTGCAGCATGGAGAACACTGGGCAGTGTGGTATGTGGTGCTGCAAATCTGTTTGTAGCACCCAATACCATATGACCGCACTCGTCTGGATGTGCCCACGAGGCTTATGTAGGATCATCTGTTAAATCTATCTTTTTTGTCTCCCATGTTGTACTCCCACATTACACCTTCATTTTGATGGGGGTGTTTGAACAAAAACCTCAGAGCAGTGATAGTTCTTTGGGTACAGCTGATATCTTTTATTAGACCAACGCAAACAGTTGGAAAAAATTCTTTGCAAGCTTTCAGGCACAAACACCCTTTGTCAGGCTGAGGAAGCATCTGCAGTTGGTCTGTGCTCTTCCTGGATGGAGTGATTTACATTGTCACTGACCAGCTTTCTCTCAGCCTCTGGTTTCTTTGCTATTCATTCCATCCAGGAAGAGCACACACCAACTGCAGATGCTTCCTCAGCCTGACAAAGGGTGTTTGTGCCTGAAAGCTTGCAAAGAAGAATTTTTTCCAACTGTTTGCATTGGTCTAATAAAAGATATCAGATTTACCCAAAGAACCTTGTCTGCCTATGTCTTTAGACCAACACGGTTACAACTCATATCCCTCAGAGCAATAACACCATAACTATCCTGAAAAACAGTCTGCTTTTCTTTTCCTCTGTGACATAATCAACTCCCTCAGTGGCAAGGACTAACAAGTACAATAGTCCAGTATTGTTATCTATGGGTGTGAACAAATGTTTACTGTGCCTGGTCTAGGTCCAGACAGTAAGGCTATGTGAAGCTTCTGTCCCTGATTTGATTCAGCAGAGATTTGGCCAGATTTGGCGGCTGAATCTCCAAAGCCAAACTGAATCAGGAAACCCTTTAATCTCTCCAAACTGAATCGGAACCATCCAAATTGATTCCAAGAGATTCAGAGCGATTTGATGATTCGGACATAGACATAGCTTTATGTTTTTTCTACATACCTCAAGGTTCCAGGCCGCTCATGAATGCTGAGATGGTGGGGCAGATGGAACATCCCATGTGAACGTTTGGGGGGGGGGGCATCCCGGTCCCTGGCATGCTCAGCAGCAGACCTGGAAGTGGACCAGAAGCACTTTCGGTCCTCTTCCAGGTCCTCTGTGGAGCTCAGAGGGGAACCCCCCTTTGCCCCTCAGGTCAGCGACTGGTGCCTCCTGGGTCTGGGGGGGCACCCAGGGTCCCCCCACAGCCAACTGCCAAGCCAGGGAGGCATGGGGCGGGGTGAGCCCCATGTGCTTAGCGGAGGACCAGGTCATGGACCGGAAATACTTCCAGTCCACATCTGGGTCTGCCACTGAGCATGTGGGGGGTGGGGGGGTCTCCCACACTTCTGTGGGATGCTCCATCCGCCCCACCATCTCAGCATTTACGAGCCATGCCTGGTACCTTGAGATATGTAGAAAAAACATTTAAAGCTGTGTCTATGGCTGAATCGCTGATTCTCCAAATCAGCATCAAATATTCAGATTTGGATTCAGCCGAATTGAATTGGAACAGTGATCTGAATCAACAAATTGAATCACTGTCCCCCGAATTGGGCAAATTCGAATCGAATACAGCATGCTTTGCACACCCCTACTAGATAGCTTATTTTAAGCTGCCTAGATCTAGACTAGGAGCTGCTTGTGCAGCAGTTTATTGCTGTTGGGAACAGTGAGTGCAGGCATTTGCTGCTCCTGGAGCTGTGTGGGGAGACTGATGTAAGTAACTCAGGGTGAAGGGAGGGGAGGGTGGGACTGGGGGGATTGGGTGCTAGCAGTTTCATGGTGGGGGTTGACAGGATTGGAGGGGCCTGGTGGGTCTACAATGGGGGTTGGTGGTTCCCAGGCAGGGAGGATGGTTGCCCGGTTAGGGGGAGAGTTGGTGGTAGCAGGGCCAAAAATAGTCCAAGTAAAGGTTGGAGAGGGTGGGATTCATACAGCTCCAGGGCTGGGGTGAGCAGCTGGGCTTTTCCAGCCCCTGGGCTGAGTTGAGAATGTGTACAGGCATTTGGGAGATCAGGTTAACTCTTGCCTAGATCAGGCTAACCTGATCTCAATCTAAATGAATGCATCTCCTCCTCCAACCAAATTAAATCGCCTGAATGCCTGCCCAGTTGGGCTGGTTAAGTCGATCTAAATGTAACACCTGCATATACCCTATTAGATTGGTGCTCTAAATCAATATTCAGTTTGTTTTAAACTAAATTCAAGTAAAAAAAATGTAATGTGCATACTTTGTATGACTTGGACATTTATAAATATTGGCTTCAAAGGAAGTTACAGTTGTTCAGTAACTCTGAAGATTAGATTACTTGTTTCAACTTGTTTGAACTAAAGAGCAAAACAGTCAATCATCTCTATTCTGGGCACCCTGACCTCAGTTCAGACAATGGTTTAAAAAACATCTGGCATTCAATGGACAACACTCTTCAACACAGCGATGCCAACAGATAAAACAACCATCTTGTACCAAATGTTTTCAGCATGGCCTAAAGTTTACTGGATCTGGAGTCTGGTGAGTGAGTGCAAGAATGCAATTTCTATAGCTGATGACCCTTTATACATAGTCGCCTGCCAGCAGCAGCTTCTCTTTTAGGAATCCAGATTTTAAAGTCCCACGACCTGCTAGCAGGCAAAAGAAATCCCCCCAGAACTCATCCTAAAAGCCATCAACTCAAATTCTTCACAGACATTTCACAGCCCATATCTTTTTGGGAAATGGCAGTGTTTTCTGGAACTGGGTTACCAGTCTAGGCAGTGAAAAATCCATAGCTGGATCCTGGGTTGTTCTCTTCCCCAGGTTTACTTTTTCATGTTCATTCTAATTTCATAATAGATCCATTTTCATTCTTGCAGCAGTCCTGCTAAAATGAAACTAATCCCATGCTGCCGCAGAGATGCTCAGGGGAGCAACTGCTCTAAAGAGGAATGCTCTCATATAGGTGCCTACACATTGAAGCCCATAGTGACAGCCACTGGAGGATGCAATGCTGAAAGAGCCCTGCCAAAATCTAACCAATCCCATGCTGTCACCAAGATGCTCAAGGGCAGCAGCAGTGAAGATTTTTTTCTAGGTCATCTTTTCTGACCTAATGCACTCAAAGGGGTTCCCAACTGGAGCTGAGTAGACTCAGAATGCTACTCAGTGTTCACTGGACACAGTGGTCCCTTGAGTACAGCAGCAGCAGCAGCACACTAATAACCTGACACATTGTAACAGTGACCCTTGTATGGTTACGCGCATTCATGTAAAGTGTGGCAACCTGCAAGCACTGATTGCTCTTAAAAATAAATCAGCCTTTTCTGTGGCTGCTTAGGACAGTACACTAATCCATACATCATTTGCATGCACAATTTATGTTTTGAACAAATGATGATTTGTTTGATGGGCTAAAGTAGCAAACAAGCTGTGTGCAGACAACTCATTCTATTTTTGTTCTTGTTGGTTGGTCTGTAAAATCAGAAGGCAACCCAGGGAAAATATGTAATGAGTACAGTCGTTATTAATTTTCAACACAGAAGAGCAGTTCTCTAGTGTGTCTGCACTTGTGTGAAATGTTTTAAGGAGAGTATATAAGAAAGGGAAAATTGCTCCCCATTGATTTGTGTTTTTAAATTTGGGGTTCCTAAATTAAACTTATTTTACTGCTTTACTGTACACATGGTCATTCACAGGACCTGCTCTGTAGCTCATGTATTTGATGTGTAACCTTGAGGGCTTCTTGTGAGGTAATTATCATGCTGGGATGAGCTAATCTAGCACAGAATACTACACCTGCTTCATTCTGCTAACAAATAGGCCTCTGCCTTCTAAAGACTGTCTGACCTGACTTATTATATCTTTCCCATCAGCAGAAAGACTCATATCATCACTGGGCCAAAGGTGAATTGCCTAGAGACAAAGTTGGAATGAATTTTTTGCAGTCCCATTTCACCAGACATTCAAACCACTTCATTCTGAAGAGTGGAGACCTTTAACTCTGTCACATTTATATATGCTTATAAGGCCAGAGAAGGTTCTCTCTGCAAATCTGCTCCAGATGAATGTATCATAATAGGTAATCCAGAAGAAAGTGTTTTTGCCTCTCAAGCCTTTTGTTCAACAACATTATTACTTCAGCAAGAAATATGGAAGTAGACAGTGGCATTGATGCTCCTTATGTTTACGAGAATTTCCAAAGCTGAATGTATGCTAATGCTGTAATACACACAGGAGCATGCAAATATTCAAAGTGCAAATTCATATTCAGTGAGGGGCTGTGAGGAGGGGGGGGGGTGGAGGAATAAGAAATAATATACACATATTTGGAACCTGGTTCAGGAAAATTTTGAGATGCTTTTAGCCACTGCCAGTTTTCCATTTAAAATGTTGCTTTGTATTTATAGTTTTCTTAATCCCTGTAGCAAAAGAGGCTAATATTCATTTAAAACCCAATAACAATTAAAACCCCCAATAACAATTAAAACCTACAATGAAAACTGCTCTAGCTTTGTTTATTGCATGCATAAATAATCATACTTCAATGAACATGTTAGCATCTATGATCTCTTCCCAGATTAAGGTTGCCTCGAGACTGCTTGCTTTGGCTACTGTAAATGTGACATGAATTACACTCAGGAAAATGTGTCTTACATGCTGGGTTTGAAGTAAATTATTTTCTTCTAATATACCTACACAACTGTCACAAAGAATTACACTGCAGATTTAGTGATGTTAAGTGTCAATTGTAATTTGGTGACAGCCATTTTATTGGCTATGCATATTGCTCTGCTAGGACCTGCTTCTCAGTATGGAGGCCACCGTATCATTAAAAACCAGTGATCCTTCACTGATGACATAATTTGACTGGCAGAGAGAGGAGCAGTGAGGGGTTTGCTTCCACCTGCACAGAATCTGCTGTGTGTCAGAGATGAATTTGCCTTCAAATTAGAAACAGCACAGCAGACTAGTGGCTGTGATTTTGCTTGATTTCTTTTAAGGAGTTTCACTGGAATGGTTACTGAGCAGCTGATAGGAGTCTGCTTTAATATGTCAAACATCTATATTATGCAGCCTGTAAACATTTCAAATATTTTTAGCCATAGCACATACTGAGTTATCTGTGAAATAGTTTCAGCTGAACTAAGCCACATTTTTTCCCTGTACACTTATCCATCCATCCATCCATCCATCCATCCATCCATCCATCCATCCATCCTTTTGTCCACAACTCTACCTCTGCAATAGGTTCTGGATATTAAATTTATGTGTTAAAAAGGGAAAAAATGGGTTAACATAAAACCAGTGTTTCAACAGATAAGATAAATCACAGAAGCTGTGTAAAAATGTACAGTAAGAGCAGACCCATAATCATACATTCTGAAAATTTTATAAACTGACAATTCAAGTTATGTGTTTTATGCTAATATACATAGTAGTAGATTCTAACAAACTGTGATTCACTCATAAATAGTAGAAAAGTTGAAGGTATTATATATATTATATATTTTTCACATGCACACCCTCATATGTACATTATGTACTTATTCAGTGAAAAAGGAAATAGATTCCAAGACTTTCTTAGCAAATTTAAATCAATATAGCTGCATTCCATTTTCAGTATTTAAATTAAATTTTTTGCTGCAAGGCACTGTAAGGAACAAAGCAAAGTACCTTAAAAGAAAGTGTTTCCCTAGTAATTTCACCTCATTTCACACCTATTTGGCAGCTTTTCTTAGCCAATTGGTTTCATTGAAAATGCTGACAATGTACACCTATTAGAATTGTGTCCCTCCAGAAGGTGTGTTTTCCCTCAGATTCATTTTATTAATTTTTAACATGGAAAAATAACTTTTTTTCTCTTAGACTGCCAGCATTCCACACTATATTTTTCCTCTTACCATTTTTTAACACTGCTTGTTCTACTTTTTTTTTGAAAAATCTTTACTGAACAATAAACAGCATAAATTATTCAGCCAATTTCAGTCCAGTGGCATAAATCATACTCTAGCAGACATGCTACTTATGACAAATGCTTTGTCTAAGAGAAACATACCACTGAAGGTTTAATCAGAAGCTCTAAACATTTCAGACTTTCTCAATTTTATTCTTGGCAAGAAGCAGTGTTTTTTTTGCTGTATCTTCCAAAGCTTTGGGGGAATGTTCATTTTTCCCATGAGAATACCAAGGCCATTTTTATCCGCTCTAGGAAGGAGGGAGGGTGTTAATAAAAGAGCACTTTCCACAAGAAACATTCAGATAGGATTGGTAAAACTTCTCAGTTTCTAAAAGCTTCTTTCGGAGTCAGTTCTGGATGTTTTAAGTGCTTCCTACATGATGAAACCTCAGGATTTACATTCTGTCCTTTTGGAAGGAATAAACAAAATATCTCCCATCACAATCTTTCATAGGATAAAAGGTTTTCTAATTTTCTATGCTGTAATTTTGGAAAAAATCTTGTTTTTTTTAAAAAGGAGCTCACTAAAATACACATGGCATTGCCATTGTGTGTCCCTAGCACAAACATTTCTTGTGCTAGGGTCTGATTTTGGACTGCTGTTATGTTGATATAGTAGATGACCTTACTACTCTTTCTTCTTTGATGTCACTGGTACTACATGTAGAAGGAGGTATTACTCAAAGTAAGGAAAACAGAATTAAAACTTCAATATCACAGGGACATTTTCAAGTGCTTTAGAGTGTTTTTTTTTTTAACTGTTGTTGTCAGCTCTTCATTTTTTTAAACATTTTTTGAAGAAATTTTTCCTCAGTCAGGGCTGTCTCTTTTCAGATCACTAATATTGAGACCCAATGTCTTAAAGAATTTCATAGATTTCATAGACATTAGGGCTGGAAGGGACCTCGGAAGATCATCGAGTCCAGCCCCCCGCCCAAAGGGCAGGACGTCAGCTGGGGTCATAGGATCCCAGCAAGATAAGCATCCAGTTTCATCTTGAAGGTGTTCAATGAAGGCGCTTGAACAACCTCCGGCGGCAGGCTGTTCCAGACCTTGGGGGCTCGGACAGTAAAGAAATTCTTCCTTATGTCCAGCCTGAAACGATCTTGTAGTAGTTTGTGACCATTCGTCCTCGTCATCCCTTGGGGCGCTCTGGTGAACAAACATTCCCCCAGATACTGGTGATCACCCCTGATAAACTTGTAGGTGGCCATCAGATCACCCCTGAGCCTGCGCTTTTCCAGGCTAAAGAGCCCCAGGGCTCTCAGCCTGTCATCGTAGGGTCTGCTTCCCTGACCCCTGATCATGCGCGTGGCTCTTCTCTAGACTCTCTCAAGCTTCTCGACATCCTTTTTGAATTGTGGAGCCCAAAACTGGACGCAGTACTCCAGCTGCGGCCTCACTAAGGCCGAGTACAGGGGGAGAATGACGTCCCGGGATTTGCTTGAGAAGCATCTATGGATGCAAGCCAGCGTTTTGGTCGCTTTACTAGCCGCAGCATCGCATTGCAGGCTCATGTTCATCTTGTGGTCAATGATGACCCCCAAGTCTCTTTCTTCCATAGTGCTAACCAACATAGCACTGCCGAGCCTATAAGGATGCTGCGGGTTTTTCTTCCTAAGGTGGAGAACCTTGCATTTATCGGCATTGAGCACAAGAAGTATGAATCCAGATCTGAAAATCTCAAAGTTCGTGCATATTCAAATATGACATTTGTAGACTAGGTTTTTCTTTACAGAGTGCTATGGAGCATCAAGCAAAATGGCCTTTTTTCACTTCAGTACTTATATATCAACACCATGAAAAATGTCAGGTCAGGTCCTGGAATAAGAGTCTACTTCTTGGTTCTTCTTGGAGGATTCTTGTACCTCTGGTACAGCCAAGAAAAATACTTTGGAGTCCTCTTTGTATAAAAACAGCAGCTTTAAAAAATTTGGGAATGACAGCAGGGTGGGAAAAGATTTACAGATAAACTGCTGTCACCAAAACAGTAGGGGGCTCACACATTTTTCTGTGAGTGCAACAAAAATTATGAGTATTTTCCAGCCAAGGATCAGAACATTTAAAATATATATGTTTACAATCCAGCAGAAGTTACATACCAGATTACAACAGTTTTAAAATAAACCATATGTAGTATGTAAGCTACTTAAGTGTCTCCTTTAAGAAAATTTACTTTTGTTATTATTAGATTATTGCTGAAGTGAAGAGAGCTATACTGAGAAGGGCCAGAGTCATTCAAATGTCTATGCTGGCATCTGCTATTGTAATTTAATTGCAATCAGCACTGAATTACATAGGAACATGGAATCGTTATCCTGGATCAGACACCATGATCTAGCTACTTTGATATCTTGTGTCCAACAGATGTTTCAAAGGAAGGTGGAAGAATGCAAGTGTGGGCTAATCTATCTTCCACAAAGGTCTCTGCTTAGTCACTATGTATTTACTTGACCTGAAGGTATGAAATGAAGTATCCTTTCCAGAACACTTTTTCTGCATTGTCTATGATAACTCTGGATATTCAGTTCACCTTCGTACTATCCACAAGAAAATCAAGCAGGAATGTGCAAATCCAGTGGTAAACCTAGTGTCACCAAAGAGAAAACATGTATTTTTCAGTCTGGATGACTTGTTTCAAAATGAGGAAAACAAACCAAGTACAATTATTAGCCTTCCATGAGAGAAATAGAGCAAGCAACCATGCATGTAAGTGCAATAGTGATTCACTCGCACGATTTGCATCTGAACAAAATATTGCGGCACAGCTTCTCCAACAGCAGTCAGGGAGTCTTCTCTACCTTTAAAGGAGTGTAAAAGAGCATAAAGAAAATAGACTGACATTTCCTTTCACTTACTTAGCTACCTCCGCCAAACCAACTAGTTTTTCACTAGATACTGTCATCTTAACTTATTGTGACTAGGTTCTTATTCCACAAATAGTTGCTTTGCAATAATTCTTGTGGAATAAGGTGGCTGAATCTGGCCCTTAGTCATGGGTTGAGAGGCAAAGACAAAACCAGATACCATTAAGGGAACCAGATGACACCTTAATGAATGACAGAACCTTTCACACATATGTCAATGATTTGAATTCCATTCATGTTGGTAAGAACAACAAATTCTTGCTGACTGCTGCTCATTCAGTTAAATGAAATGTCTCCTTACCCCCAAGTCCAGCAGAGGGGAGGGGGAGTTTTGGTTGAACTGTCATAGGGATAGACAATGCCTGGGGGTCTGAGGGGTAGAGAAATATTTGTGCTCAGACATGCTGGAGCCTTTCCTCTTTTTGTGTCCCTCCTCATGCCACAGAAGGGCAATGTTTTTCTCTTGCCATTTAGATAGGGGATCTCATACTGAACTTTCATTTTAAGCTGCCCATATAGTCACAATATTGTCAAACTGTGTTTCCAGGATGCTGTGGGTGTGACCTAATCATTTCTTCTGGGAATAAAAAATATCCCATTAGGCCAAATTGGAAAGCCAGTTAACAGCTTTAACATTTTTTTGCCCTCCTTATTATATAAGCTCGGTTTTAGATTAAAAGGAATAATAAGAAAAAAAATGTTAGAAGGAATGTTTAGATTAGTGCTGATGTCTTCTCCATAAAGAAGAAGGAGAAACCTCAAATCTTGAGAGACAGGAACCCCGATGCAGGATTCAGAGGTGGCCTGTGTCCTGGTGGTGACGTTAGGTCACATTGGCCAGTCCTGATTTATTGATTTTATGATCTGAGGCCTGTTAAACCCAAACTGTACACAATATGCTAAGTATTTGAGATAGGAGAGTGAGTGAATAGTGTCCCATCCATTAAAGTTTCAAGCCCATCCCTGCATTTCATTTTCCTGCATGTTCTCATTGATGCATTCTAATTTGCTAGATAGAAACATTAAAATCACTACCACAGAAATACATTGCCTTTACAACTTACATTGCTGTTCCTCTGTCAGTAGTGACTACCAAGAAAGAACACATAGTCTGATTAGTTTGTCTCTTGAATGTCCCACAATAACCCTATAGACACACATAGCCATGTCCTGGGAAAAAGCGTTAGCACATTTTATCCTGCATACTTTAAAGGGACTTGAAGCAGGACAATAGATTTTTATATCTGTAGGATCCCAAGACAAAAAGGCTTTTTCCTGGGACAAATGCTATGTCTATTTACAGCTTAGGAAAGGCAAAAAATGAACAGGGACCAACCTACCCTTTCTGTTTAGAGGCACACTGAATGGATGGTGGAGGAGATGTGTAATGGGTCTGCAGTCTTGTTAATTCAAGCTAAATTTGTACCTATCCCAGGCACAAAGTGAAAAGACTTAAAAACAGATTAACACCACCATCTAAGAAGTCTACATCAATCAACTTTTAGTGCATTGCAAGAATTTAACTCATGACTCAAGATTGTTTACAATTTTCCATGGAAACTAGAGCTTTAATCCACAAAGCCAATTCCTATTCCCCAAATGAAGAAGAGAAGATCCAGAAAAACTTAATGGTTTACTATTCAAACATTAAACACGCACATTCAAAATAAAGATTTTCTTCTGATTGTTGAGTCACTAGTTCAGGTTGGAAGTGGATTATAATCATTTTGCCAGGGGCTTGCCTTTGAAGTGAGAAACCTGGGGAACTGCCCAGGGCAATACAATCTAAGGAGAACGATATATGAATATTTTTTCTTGATAGCTTATTCTCTGGGGTAGCCAAATTCTGACTCTCTCAGGACCAATCCACTGTACCAAGGGTTTGTCTCCCTCCTCCTGTTTTCCATGCCTAAGTGATGACAATATTCTTAGCAAAAAGGTGTTAGTGTGTTGCCTCCATAATGCTACATTTGTCCTTCTACTTTTAGCTTGTTCACGCATACAGAAACCCCTCTTCCACACAGATACTTCTCTTTTCATGAAACACCTAACATTTGTTTCCTTTTCCTATTTTTGCCAGTTATCTAGCCTTTTCATAGCACACCTCAATCCAATAAGTCCTAAATCATTTTGGCAACTTAAAATTTAAAAATCTGAAATAGAAATTACTGTATTACTCATGATAGTCAAATATATTTAAATAATTGTTACAATAACTATCTTGGCAACAAATCTCTGTTCACTAATGTCTCAGCTGGGAATGCATTGGTGGTAGGGTTAGAATAGGGTTAACTGTGAGCATCTGGAAATTTATTCTTGTTTAGTGTATTTTCTTTAGCACAGAGTATATTGAAGTCTTTCTTATAAAAAAATCACATTAAGAACTGGGAAGTACACAGATTTTATAAAGAAGGCCACTTTTCAATAGCACCTTTTAAAATTTGTATTGTTTCTGTGTTTGTCAAAAGTGGTAGGTTTGGCTGGTAACTGGACTGGAGAATGAGAGCCTTTATTCAATTCTGTGCACTTGTGAAAAGACAAAAAACAAGACAAATATACTGTAGCAGTCAATGTTAGTTTTATGAAAAGGAGAGGCCAGCTTTCTGAAGCTGAAGGTTGAATTACTGCTAAAGCTACAATTGAAATTAATCTTCTCTTTATTGAGGAGGAGAGCTGTGTCTTTTAAAGCCTCTATGTAGCACAAAATCCGGCAAATATTTAATCACTCACCTAAGTGTCATAGAGAGATTGAAGATCTCATACACCAGTAGCAAGAGCTCAGCAAAAGAAGACCACGCCACGTGACTGCCTTACATCAGTAAATAAGAAATACACACTTTGCATACACATTCCAGTGATATTTTGCATGTGTTTTTACTATAGATTTCTAGTAATAAGCTGAAGTTTTTTTCAGGAAAAAATAGTGAATTCCAAACACAGTGGTAATTTTCCACTGTGGACAGGGAAAATGTCTGGAAATTTTCATGCTTGGTCAGTACTATGCTATATAATAGTTTTTAATTCTGTGAGGGCCAAAACCAGCATTAAATTATTCTTACAGGATCCAACTGTACAGCTGGTTGGACAAGTGTAAAAGCTAGATCAATGGAAATAATCGCACTGACTAATACAGTTAACACTGCTCTCCCTTTGCAAATGGAGACACTAAAGTTGAACTGTTATATTACTTGCCCGAAGAGTAAGTGTCAAAACAAACTAGAATTACATGGAAAAGTGTGTGGTAAAATCAGTAAAATTTTAAAGCATGGGGATGCTGATGCATGAAACACTGCAGTTTGGTGGAGCACAGTAATTACCAAGCTCCAGCAGACTTGATTAAGTGAATCTGCTCTGACGCACTGTAATTACAGTGTGTTGGCACAGCTTCCCAGCTCGTGTATAGGTGCCCTTAATGTTTTTGGCTCTGTGTTCCCATAGGAAATGAACAGTAGATAATATCTCATAATGTATAATATTTCCTAGGCACATTACAAACATTGACTATCCTTGTAAAGGACCAGTAAAGATATAAAATACTACAGCTACTTTTATAAAGAGATATTTCCATGAGTAACATCGCATGGCATGTTCTTGTTTGCACAGTTATTTAACATACGTTTTGTAAACATGGATTTTCTGCAGACAATGGAGAGTCAAATTTAGAATTTACCAGTAGATGATGACCTAACTCCCAGGACAGAAAACTCTTTAGGGTAAGGTTATAGTTCATTCAACTTATCCCTTTCAACCAGTTTGGAAACTACAACTGTAGGGGACCTACCTTAAAGCCTTGTGACACTTACTAAGTGGCATATCTGTGGAATGTTATATAGTATTAAAGTTAGGACATATTCTGAGCAGTCACACGTTACTGTTTACTATGAACCCTAACATGCACAGCTTGTGCTTTGTTGCTAGAGGGATGGCAAGCAGGCCTCTCAGCATGCCATGCTGGAGTAATTTTTTCCTGTATTTCTGACAGTGGCTGAAAACATCTGAGTGCCAATGAAAGCACCAGTTGGCTGACTGTCTTTCTGAGGATGTGAATTCCAATCTTTCCTACAAGCTCCTGGTCCCGGTGAGGTGTTACTTTGAGGATGGTGATGGTGCTGTGGGCAGCATCCTGGCCTACTTGCAGGAGGCAGAACATGATGCCATGTAAGCTGGGCACTACAGGCCTGGCATTGGATGCTACTTCATGGCTGCTGCACTGGCTGACCGAACCCCAGGGAGGAGCTCTTCAATTACCGTCTGAGCAGCTGGATGGTGATAGAGTGCACCTTTGGGTGCCTAAAGGCATGCTGTAGTTTCCTGGGGGTTGCCCTTGAACTCAGGCTGAAGAACACTCCCAGCTTTGGGGCTGCTGCCTGCATCCTCCACAGTGTTTGTAAGATGAGGGGAGAAACTTGCCTGGAAATGGAAATGGTTCCAGCTGGACTGATGCAGGAGCAAGCCCCTGGCCCTTTGGATGGTCCCTAGGCTGAAGTGGCTGTCTCGACTGAGTGTCTCCGATGTAACCACTGCCATACCAGAGAAGCCTTGACTGACTGCTTTCTGGGGTAACATTGTGCTGGGCAGGGAACCTCTGAGTTACTGTGAACCCTTCATTTGCCACATTGTACCTTTAATGTGCTTTTCCACATTTCAGCAAATATCTTCATGCTAACTTTTGGACTTAACACTTCCTGTTTTGGAGATTGTGGGGGGAGGGGAGACCTGGAGGGGGTGACTGAGGAATGTGAGTGCTGGAAGATTTGTGGGGGAACAGGGATCCTGACCTGGGAGTCTGTGAGGGCTGGATGAGAGGGTGAACCTGAGGCATGGGCCACTGAGTGGGTTGGTGTTGTGAGTCACTCAGTTGAGGCCTGGATAGGAGACGCACAAGGGACCTACTTCATAACTGTTAAAATGTTATTCTTCAAATAAACCTGGAGTAAGCACTTGAAAAAAAAAGGCCATCTCAAAAGCAACTGTGATGAGCTTACAGCTCTTGACATTGTGCAAACTGTTAAATGTGAAATTGTGCTAAATGTGCTGGGATGTACTAAAGTCCTTTAGGTATAGATCTCCCTGCTGGCTGGGAGGGTCCCTGGGAGTGCTGTGTTGTGGAAGCATGCCCCCCCCCACCAAGTCTGAGCTGAATGGCTCCAAGGAGCTCGATAGCTACATCTCCATGGGCAGGTCCAACTCCATGTGCCACCCACAGAGCCCCAATTCACCCCACCAGTCACCTTTGCCCCTGGAGTTGCTGAAACTTACCAGCAACTGGTGCTGGGTTTTCCATATCTGTCTGATTCTTGGCATGTCCTCATCTTGTGCATCCTGGATCTGGGTCTGTTTCTGGATAGGGAACAAGTCCACTGAGCAGGCACCCCTGTGCTCCTCCATGGCCATTTTAGTAGCAGGGGTCAGAGAGGGAAATCCACAATTGTTTTTGTTGTCACTGTTGCACCGCACTAGGTATGCAAGTGTGCAGTACACAGTGTGGTAGGGAGCAACAGTGTGATCTTCCTCAAGGATTCAAGACAGCTCCTCAAGGAAGGGGGCCACAGTCCTCATGGGTCCTGAGACCTTGTTGGCATCCCTGTCCTGAACATACTACAACTTCTTGCACTTGATTTTAGCACAGATCTGCTGTCAATCCCACTGATGCCCTTGAGACCCCATCTGGGCTGTGATGATTTGTAGACTGCCCGGCTATGCTGGCTGCCCTTCATGCCCTTAGCAGTGGTGGTGATTGTTCAGCACCTCATCACAACTCCAGTTCACTTCTGAGCAAGATGAGCAGATCCTGCAGGCAGCTGAAGAGGACATTCTTTGATTTGGTTCACTTCAGAAAGCCAGGTGATCACTGTTTACACTGGATTGATCAAGTAAACGTGACAGGCTTCATCTTCCCTTGATGGCTTCAATGGGTGCTCAGGGTGATGCCATGTGAACCATGGTCCAATCCACCCCCAGGCAGATGAAGGTGTCATCTTGGAGCTGGTACCATCCCTCTGGGCAGTAGATTTCTGGTGGGGCCTTGTAGCAGAAGGGGTGTTGGGGCTTGGAATAGTGCATCCTGGGATGCTGGAGGACTGCAAATTGTTGCCATTATTTCCATGGAACAAGCTGATGCCAGGTGAACATATGTTTCTTAATATGATCTGGAGATATTCCTCACATGAAAAAGTCATAAGGTTGCTAAGATACAAGCATACTTAGTTTGCATTTTACCACTTGAATGCATGGTCACTCATGTTTAACAAATAGTAAGTGTCCCATGTAATGTGTTTCTTAGAGGGTATTCGTGTTTTCCCTGTAGAAGAATCTCTTCTGGTGGCAGGGTTGGATAAAGGAGGTGTAATAATTTATCTGCTCTACCTTCAAGAAAACTAGTCTATAGGGTAGAAGTTAAGTAAAACATTTCCAGGAACAGAACTAGTTTCTATTAAGAATTATCTAATCATCAAAATTAATGGTTATATCATCCACTCCATCACCTTGTTAATGCAAGATTGTTTCCTATGTCCACTCTTTTGGATCAAAAAAGAATTTAGAAGCCCCAAAAGACAGGGTCTCTATTAACTGTCTATAGCCAAACACACTTCAATGTCATATATGCCAGTAAAAAAAATGTAAAATGTCATTCCTGTTATTTCTGGTTACACTGCTTTATACTCCACCTAAAGAATCTCTATTATAATGCTCAAATACTATTGATAGTTAACATGCCTCCTTTTATATAGCTTTTAGCTAAAAACACTATTTGATTAAAGTAATCGAAATGTTTTAGATTAAAAGCACGTGTATATAATGACATTTCTATTGCATTTTAATAAATAAAGAATTTACAGTCTTCCTTAAAATGTAAGGTTGCTTCTCTAATAGTAGTTTGGCATAAGTTCCTCTTATTTTAATACTCATTCACTTTGCATCTAGTGAGATGCTCTTTTCCGATGAAACTTGGAAGTTTTCATTTGAAAAATGATGCGTCTTGTAGATAGTATAGACTAAGCAATTTTAGCTATGGCAGAGCAATAAAAAACATTCTGGCCATGGATTCATTGAAGGTGCAAGGACAGATATTAACCTTGGTAGGTCTATTACAGCATTTATTTTAAAAAAAGCAGGGAAAGAGATTGGTATTTAAATTCTCTCTGTCTTTTATTTGAAAAAGCAAAATTATAAATCTAGGAAAAAAGAAATAATAAAATATAGGTTTAACCATCAGTGTATTTTAAATCATTACAATAAAATATGAAACTATATGGAAATACACATATCTTTCAAAATAGGATTTTTTTGTTTACTGTTAATTATATAAACAATATTTATTTTCTTTATGGATGTAACTTATGATTTTTGATAGATCTATGATAGTGTAGCTAAAGAATTTAGGAAGAGAACTCAACAATAAACAGCTGATGCTCAACGAATAAAGAATATAAAAGACATACATGTGACATGTTTTTATATGTATATTAAGAATGCAATTCATTGAAAGTATCAAAGTATCACAGAAAATCTTCACTTGTCCCTTGAGTTCAAATCATGCCAAATCTGAGCCAGATTTGATGAGTTCTGATCCATTGAAATCAATGGATTTGCTCCACACACATTATTTAGTAATGGGCTGAACCTAGTCCATGTCAAAGATGCCAATCAAAAATATTGACAAGAACTAATGCACTACATATTTCATCTACGTTTTCTCCTACCTCTCTCTTCCCAAATTATTTTTTTCCTTTTTCCCTCTGACAAAACTATATGTAGCCTTCAGCTGAAAAAAGAATTGGCAGCCCCAGCACTGAATGATGCCTACAAAGTTTGTTAGTGTAGACAGGGCCTTTGAGGTTGCTATTTCCCAGATGATAAAATCTAGCACAGTGATTACAGCCACAATTTTGGATTTATTTTAGTTACTCCAAATTCCTAGTTGATCCTACTTCTAGAATTGATGCACATATTTAGGGCTTGGCTTAGAGCCATAAATATCATTAAATTCTCTCTCTGTGCTAGCTACAGAGCGGAGCAGTTCCAGGCAACAAAATGTTTGCAAGTCAGTGCAACTTCTTAAATACCCCTAAGATGGAAAAAGAAAAAGTAAATGAATTATTCAGGAGAAAGTTGGTAATCAAAGACTGAGAGGCTTTATTAAACAAGAACAAAGCCCTTACCATCAATTAAAGCATTGCTGTCTTTAAGTAAACTCTGAACAAAAGAGGAGAAACAAAGCCGTTTTTTCCATTCTTTCCAGCAGTGCATATGGCTTACTTGAAGGGCATACTTAAGCTCTTACCCTACAAACTGCTTCACATGGGCCGGGTCCTGTCCCCACAGAGAACCTAGTGACTTCTGCTTATAGGATCAGAGCCTGCCTCTGATTTTGTCAAAACCTCACAGATTCCTATTTGGCAGCAGAACTTCCTAGTGCAAAACTCAGGGCTACACAGCCCTTCCCTAGAGAAAGGCAATAAACAGCAACAAGCAAACCATTTCCAAACTATGGAAGCATTACTCATGAAGCCACTAATTCCAGTGCATTCTCTTCCTTAGTGTGTTCTTCTTCGTTTGAATGCTAATAATTCAATTAAATGGAACATGACTACTTTTAAATTAAAAAATAATAACGAACTGTGAATTTGTGCATACTTGGTATGTATATATGCCTCTGTGAAGGAACGAATGAGCTAGTTTATAGCTGCACTTCTTATACTGCATTGAATTATTGGTTTCTGATGGAAATAATATTATCAGGTCACCGTAATGCTAAGCAGTATTAGAGTTTAGCTGATAATTTCTGAAAAGTGCTTACTTTTGAAATAAAAATGTGAAAGAAGAAACCCCAGCAACAGTGCTGACTGGAAAAAAAATATTTATATTTATATTAAACCCCTCAGCTAGATTCTCAGACACATCACTGCTTAAAATGCAGTCACCTGACAAAAACAGTTCTAATTATTACCCCCTTGGGCTAACATTTTTCAGAGTGACTGGCTAAAATGCACTCTAGCTCATAATTTCTATCTCTGACAGTGGAAGACATAACCTAGTTTCCTCTAATGCAAAAGTCTCTAATCTAGAGGGCAAGACCCTGTTCCGTATAACACTGAAGGGAGAAAATGCAATTTGAGCACAAGGAAATTGCACACATAGTTTGATAGTTCTACCATTCCCATTTTTTCCTCAGGTTTAAATGTCTTGTTTTATTTTATGCTAAATTATGACCTGGTTAGAATTTGTATATATTCTTTGTCATATACTAGAAACTTTATAGTATAAAAATAAAGGGTATGGAAATAAAGGAAACTCTCGTGTTCATGTTTTTGCCATAAAACATTCAAAATATCTGTGTTCTGTGGAGTGATATTTTCCATAATTGACAGTTTTAGCAAAATGAACTCACACACAATAAGGTCCACCCACTTTTGGGCTATCCAGTTGGATATTGGTGTCACTTGACTGATTTTAAATTGGTTTAAGCCAATGATGAATCAGACCCTAATGCTTGGGAACAAATACCAGATGAAGATCTACATGTGTCTGTTGCGATGCTGTTGATTCTTGGCATAATTTTCTTGTCATGCATTTTTCACCATTAAAAAGAAGTGCCAACATTTTTTGTGCTCTTGAACAATACAGGGAGCAAAATGAGACTATATCTTGAATAGTAAACTGCCTGAATTATACATGCAATTAAGTGGTTAGAACCTCAACTGCTCCTAGTCACAAAAAAAGCTGCTAGCAAATATCATGGACTGTAGAGGTACAAACAAAATGGCTAACAAAGTCAATGCTAAATGCATCTTATTTGGAAACTTAAGAGCCAGAACAGAAAGATTCCTGGTATTGCTAGGAGAGCTGAATTACCCCAAATAGTTCTGGTTCAGTTCACATAGGCATTGTCTGAATAATAAATTGACCGCAACCTGATAAGCCCAAAATGCTGAAGAAATTTCAAGGAAGGGAGTCAGGATCTTGGAAGACATGCTTTTTCTCCCAATTTAAGTACCTCTCCTCCCATTATAGCCTGACAGCTGCTGCTGAACATGTATCTTTGAGCTGGGAAGCTGGCTGGATGAATGCTTTTGAAACTAAGGCCAGCATAGCTTCTTAGTGAGCAACTGGGACATCCATTTCCTTTGGAAGAATGCACCTGTCATCTTCATGCTTCATGCATCTCCCATCATTCCATTAAATAGATGAGGAATATTTGGTATCTAAAGTACAGTCCAAATTGAGTAAGAATGAAAGCTTCCTTCTATTACATGTCTGTTATTACTCTGTTTATAGTCAAAATTATCTTGCAATAACTGAGGATTTTTGTAGGTAATACCATTGAAGCAATCGAATGCTTGGGATAGAGTTGGACAAGCATTCAAATGCAATGCCTCTTCCCTATTTCCTGGGCCATCATGGCTACAACATCATTCCAACTCTTGAGAACAAGAATTGTGTGAATTCTTGCACAGATTTTCACATTTTTTTGCAGCATCATGGCCCACATACTCCAGACCGGATTCAGTGTGTATTTATGTATTGAACTTTCTTAAGTTAGTTTAAATTGATGAATATTTGGCTTCTGGCTAGAACTGCATTTGATTTTTGGTACAGTGTAAGTTTTGCATAATGCCACATAGCATATGACACATGATACAGTGGTTGATGGAGAAGGGGTTGTATTTTAAGCTATGTAATTTTTAAAAATGCCATATACCTAAATATGACATGTTTTTATGAGTTTTCACTCATATTTGTGCTGTGAGAGGGACAAGCAGGTATGGATAAAAAGTTTTATTCATTGTTGAATAAAAGCAGAAGTAATTAATCCTCAAATTACATTATTTGTCTGTATAATTCACATTTCTCTGCCTGTCAGTCAGGCCACAGGATCCTTTCCTTTTCTTACGTCCTTATATGACAAGGTATTTAGCAGAATTCACAGATTCACTGGAATCTGACAGGGCTGCACCATGCACAGTTCTGCTTTGGGCTCAAACTTGCAATTTCTGGGCTGTCAATTGTGCACCTTAGTGACCATACTACCCTTGCCTCAGGCCACAGGATCAATCATCAGAGGTCTATGAAATCTTCATCCTTAAACAAATGTGGCAGTGCTAATTGCCTCTCTACGTATTATAATTTCCCCACACAAATCGGCTTTCATCCTGCCCTTGAAGGACCACTTGAAGTGAACAAATTATTCCATTTCTATGATTAATTATTCCTTCTGTACCTTACTTAAACAGACAACTAAGAAATTATGATGTTGAGCTTCAGATGCAGATGGCCACCAGCTCATTGCAAACTTTATAGGCTTGTGAGTAACCACAAATATTTCAGTTACTGGTGACTAGGTGATTTTCAGATTTATTGTAAAGTTTCCCTATCCATTATCAATTCACTTTATCACATTATTCACTTTAGCAATACAAACACCCTCTTATGACTTGGTTTCATAATTGAACATTCTTGAATGGAGATTGAAAGATTCCAATATTCCTTTAAAATTTACTTGGTATATCTTCTATTGGGCCAACTTTATAGGTGGGAGAGATGTTAAAAGGCTTACAGGCAAAAGAAGCCCTTTCTCAGGTCCCAGAAAGCAAGAGAAACAGCGCAAGATGTAACCGGTGTTTATCTTAGCCTGTATCCATTTCTACCTCAGACTTGAGAAATTATGTTTTGTGCCCAATAGCTAACACCTCTCCCAACTATAATGTTGGTCTATTAAAGATATTACTAAACAAATTTTGTTTCTCACATTTTCATCTGTCATGCCAACTATAATACCACTACTATATTTTGCTTTGCCTTTCCACTGTCCTTGACAAGCAGAGGGCAAATCCAGAAAAACATTTCTATTATTTGAAATATTTACATTCAGAATCCTCAGTGTACATGTAAACATAATTTAAGGAATATTGATGTGTTGGTATGGGATGCACTGTATAAGATATAATTTTTCCTTCTTTACTTTCAGTAGTTTGTAAAATCAGGCATTAATATACCCGCATGAGAAAAGGTTTGCTGTTGTAATCTGAGCATATTCATGAAAATTTCACTCAAACGTTCATTCTATGCTTTTTGTCATTGTTTTCATCTATGTGCTTCAGAATCAGAAGAAACTGCACTGCAGACAAGAGCCCCCAACTGAGAATGTGGGAAGACCCTGACAAGGTAGCTGTGTTACTAGCTATACTCAGTTACTTGTAAGTATTGCCATCTGCATAGATCTTTTTTACTTGCACTATATCATCGTTTGACTAGTCTCTTAACTGTGCTGCTTTAGTTGTGAATCATCGAGTGGACTTGAACCTGGATTTTCTGTAGGGCATTTTCCTTTATAATTATATTTAGTTTTCAGAACTTTTCCCAGACAGTGTTCCCATTGCCATAAAATAAATTGACTGAGACTTTGAGGAACGATAGCATTGGTTAAGGAATGCACCATGAATTAAGTCCATGAGGTGCAGGCTGTTAGTATTTTAATTATTCATAGGTACACAGGAACCTCATAAAGTCTATTTTTATAATTATATCTCTCTTGCAGGAGAAGGAGTAAAATCTGGGAATTATGATAAAGAGGGAAGAATTCTTGTGGGTGATATTCTTTTTTGGACCAACTGCATGGATGAGATATTTAAGGACAGCAACTGGCAATGTTTCTGAGATAGAAAAAGTAGACCAAATGCTCCACTTCCTCTATCTAGCTCTCTAAAGCAACAGGTCTTAATGTGGCTCAACAGATATAATACATCCCTAGGAAGATAATGTGACAACACAATTTTAATCCTTTTTGGTTTTTTTTTCCAAGCCACTGGCTGATCCTTGCTTCAAATATAATACTGAGATCACAGCATTTATCATTAATATACAGTAGTGGGGTTTTTGGTTTTTTGTTTAGCTGATTCTAGAAAATGTTGGTCAGGTGACTATTCCTATGTAGTACATTGCAAAATATGAAGCAAATACTGACCAGAGGAAAAATATTTGCTGACTGTACTTAAAGTTAGAAAAAAGGATATTTTAGTATGAGACCGCTGAACAGAAATAATTTAAAGGAAGGAATATATTACATGGCACCTCATGAAGAGAGATCTTCAAAACATATATCAGCAGAAGTTTTGCATGAGAGCAAGAGTAGAATATAGGCCTATGCATTCCTTTTGGAACAGAAAGTCAATCCTTGTATCAATAATTAAAACAACATAGGCTAAGCTATCATGGACATAGTAAGAGAGAGAGAGAGAAAATTACTAGACCTGTAGACAGGAAAAGTGGCATACTGTGAGCTAGGTTTTTGGAGATATTTTGTGTGACAGGAGAGGGCAGCCACTGGACTGAAACTGAACATCCCTTAAGATGAAAATTATTCCTTTGCAAATAGTCAACAAAATGCACCAGTGAGGTCTATATTAAGTAAGTAGAAAGAAAAACATAAGACTATAATATCTCACACATTTTCTGAAGTAAATGGAAATTTCTCAGGAATAATAGATAAACCAGAATTAATTCTCCTTTCCACTTTAGGTCTAGGTACAGACAGTCAAAAATCCTGAAGCTGAATCGATTCAGTCTTCCCAGGTTAGACTAAAGTGTGTGGATTGAATCAATAAGAAAGTAAACCAGGGGCAGGCAATTATTTCAGCTGGATGGCTGCTTAATGAGTTTTGGTGAGCTGTCAAGGACCGCCAAGGCCCTGCCCTTTGACAGGTGTTCACCCCCTGGCTGCCATCTTGGGACTGGGAGTCCTGCCCCTAACCTCTGACTTTTACCCCTGGAAGTCCCTCCCCTTAACCCCTGTTGGGAGGGGAGGGTTGCCATCTTGGAATCAGAAAAAACCCAAAATCATATACTAAAAATCAAACAGCTACTATAACATATTTTAATTTTACTACAAAAATATTTTTGTTATGATTTTTGTTTGCATAGTGCATATAGAGATGATTACATAATAAGTGCAAAATAAAATCTTAGGTAGTTTGTGTGGGGGGGTGTGAGGTTTGGTTGGGGGTGGGAATGTGCATGGTGGGGCGTGTGGGGTGGGGGTGTGTATGGAGGGAGATGGAGTGTGTGTGTGTGGGGGGTTGTGGCTATATGTGAGAAGCAATAGGGTATGTATATGTGGGGGCTTGTGGGTGTGTGGCATTTGTGGGGTGTGAGGGAGGATGGGGGGTGCAGGGACCCCCCCACACGCTCCCCTCTGTAGTGCACAGCCTCCACCAGTGGCAACAGAAGCAGCAGCAGCAGGTGGGGATGCTTATGTCCCATGCAAGTGCTGATGCCAGCTGCATGTAGCTCTAGCCAGGGCTGCACATAGGGGTGAGGAGTGTAGCCAGGGTGGCCTGCTTCTATCATGCAGGGCTTGCTCCCCACAGTGCACGTGCAGCTCCTGCACTTGTATGCCACCAGGGGAAACCCTGCATGATGGAGCCAGCTGCCTTTGCCACCCCCTGCTGTGCAGGTTCCAGACTCTGCCAGAAGTGGAGAGGAGCCCTGGCTCCTGCTTCCTTGCAGAATTCCAGGACCTGTGCAGCAGGGAGCAGTGAAGGCAGCTGGCTTCATAGCACGGGGCTTCCTATACCAGTGAGCAGGACACCAGGGAAGCTGAGCAGGTCCCCCTGCAGCTGCCACAGTGACAGCAGCAGCCCTGTCCAGAAGCTGTGCGCTAGCTGGATCGAGCCTTTCCATGCACAAGGGTGGGAGCAAGACACTAGAGAGGATGTTGGGGGTGTGTGTGTGTGTATATGGGCACCTCACTTCCACCCTTGTGAGCGGAAGGGCTGGGTGGGGTACAATTGGCGGGCAGTTGTGGGCTGGATGAAATGGCCTGGCAGGCCGGATCTGGCCCACAGGCTGTAGTTTGCCTGCCCCTGAAGTAAACAGACATTCTCTTTTGAATCTGAAATGCAGCCACATGTCTGCAGTGGCTCAGCCCAGAAGCTGGGTGGTGCTAGAGTATGGGTCCATGCTTGGCTGAAGCAAATAGCTTGGGCCAAGGCTAGCCCACCCATCCTGCAAAGGAAGGCTTGTGGGGAGGTGCAAAGCATCCTGGGATGTTGGAGGACTGTGAATTAACTTGAATCTGGAGGGGATATGGGACAGAAGTTTAATAAACTGATTTAAACTAAATCAGTTCAGTCTGATACTACATCCATCCAGGTTTATCTTAAACTGGTGTTGGCCATATTGAAAGCAGTTTATGTGCACTGAACTTCTGTTGTGTTACTGATTTGTACTGGTTTCCAATCACTTATACCAGTTGATGTGTAACTTCTGTCCCTAGCCTAAGGGAATCCACTTTAAACAAGAAAGAAAAGAATGATTTTAGTGAATGGGTGTACTTAATGTTATTATATCACTCAGTAAGCGAAAGAGTGATTGAAGCTGGGCTTGATAAGGCTGAGAATGAAATTCTGGACCCAATTCCATGAGTGGGAGCTGTCAATTGACTGCATTAAGTCCAGGGCTTTATCCTAAGGTAGCAGCTGACAAAAATATTTTCCTTTAAATTTGTTTTAGAAATTTTTTTTTCAGTTGGATGGTTAGCAATTTTAAGAAGTGTCTATATTATTAAATTGTTTTGTCATTGGCATAATTGGAACAGGACAGTACCACCACTCTGGTATAATTCACTACATTATCTAATAGCTATAATCATATAAGTTTTCTTAATGTGCTGTGGTGTCCAGAAGCATATTCAGACTGTGAAAAAGATAATACTATTTCAACATGTTTAAACATCTACCAGATACAGTGTAAAGATACAAAATGCCATTTTTTCCCTACTGAGTTCTTAACCATAATTGTTAAACTGTAGCCCATTTGACAATTTTCAGCCTGGTATAATGAAGCTTATGTTTCAAGGGTTTTTGTATTGGTCAAGAATAGAACACTTTAAGGAACTCAAAAAATGAAAGCAGGAGCACTACATAGGCACATTTTGATAGCATCATATTGTTGCAATAGACTTACTGATTTGATTATCCTTTCTTGAACCACTTCCCTGATTTGTTTGGGTTTAATTTACATGCATGTACCAAAAATATTTTATGTTTAATTAATTTACAGTGTCACAAGGATTGGAAAGAATGGTATGCATGTGCATGCGCGCACACACACACACACACACACACACACACACACACACGCCTGCATGCTTCACCCCCTCCCAAAAAATAACCCAAAGAAATAAAACCTCACCACTGTTTAAAAAGTGTGGTGCTATAAATCTTTATTCACCTGTGAAATGCTGATTTAGGGAAGTCGTCGAAAGGACTTTGTACCAGGAAGCTTAGCATTAATGTTTTATACTCACTTCTGCATAGGCTACATTAAACACTCTGAAGTGATTTTACATTGCAATCTTGTGGACTGCAATTTTGAAACAATCCAAATACGCTGGGCCATGAAATAAGACCAAACAGAATTCAGAAAGTGTAGGATTCCAACACATTCCCCAAAGATCAGAGTACCGCTGCGCATTCTTGCTCAATTTAAACAAACTAAACTCCAGTTAGTATACCCTCCCCTAATGGGCACCCCCACTGGGGACATTGTTAGATTACCACCATGGACAAGGCCTCGGTACAGCTGGATATGTAAACAAGGCCATAATCCTTCTGAAAGAACTCTCACAGCTTGGCAGAGCTCACAGTGTTGTTAACATATTGTGCCAAAGCAATAACAAAGCCATCATTTTTAAGTTTATTCACAGACTTGTATTAATCAAGAAATTTTCCAGAAATTGCTTCTAAAGAACCTTCCAGAAATTTACCATTTGGAAAGAAGGTTTCCAGATGACTTTTTGCTTATCTGCAACATGTTCCTCGCAATAAATTACAATTTAGTCCAAGTTCAATTGAGACAGAAAACACATTGCTGCCGTATAGTATAAAGGGGCCTTTTTCTTTTTTTTGTAAGGCAAGTCAGTTTTGGGGTCATAGCTAGCCCCGATTTATAGCAATAACTTGACTGCATTGCAACTTAGGGATCTTGAGGAAAGAAAGCATGCTTTACAATTCTTATGATGCATTGACTGTTTTTAATTGGCTAATTATATATTACAGATTTACATTCATTTAAAAGTTTTTGTAGGTTTTAGAGACAGGGACACAAATTTGTAAGTGTACACGATTAAAAGACATAATTTTGAAAAAAACCCTTTAACACGACCACAGTTTGGCAGACTTGGAACACTGTGTGGGTGTAAAACTATACCCGCAGCTACATGCTGAACATAATTTATGTCATAGAGATGTCTAAACCAGCAATCTAACAAACTGTAGGCTTTAGTGTTTTAAAATCTGATCTTAAAACTTAAGGCCAGAGCTATTTGGAAAATCTCCTTATTAAGGGGGTGGGGGCATAACAGAGATAAGTGTGAGTTTTTATTTTTGGAAATGTTTATTATAAATCAATCCCGGTGAAACTTATTTTGGGTGGGGAGTGGGGAAAGGGGAGGTTGCATTGTTAAAGATAGTTTTCTGAAAGCTTAAGATGTAATTTTTTCCACATATTGCAGTGGCTGCAACAGGAAATTATTTATATAGATTTTATATACACACACGTTGTATCTCTGTGTGCAATTTAGGTGACATTTTAATATAACTGTAAACATTCCTATCTATTGGCCGAGTTCATGTTTATGAATATATTTCTTTAAACATATTGTTGAGTCAAATAGCTATGATTATTTCTTTGGAGTGGGTGAGATTCTATTGTTTAAATCCACTGTATACTTAGTGGTGCACCACAATATTATGTTTGCCACTGCACTATGGAAGAGATCCAGCACAAATTGCCATTTGCCTTAAAAGCCTCTGAAACCTCAGAAAGTTGTAATTGCTGACTATTTGGCAAGTTGACCTACTCAAAGCAAAGATCAAAAACTACTTGGTCTGTAGCCCACACTTCCAGAGCTGTCTGGGGAGTAGGAAGTTCACAGCGAGGACTCTCAACCTCTCTGCCTGTGGGCAGGAAAAGTAAATCCAGAGCAAGAGCTGTAACAACATACATGTGTCACATGTTTATATGTGTGGGGTATATGTGGTTGGACTGATGTGTCTAGAGAAGTGTCTCTGGGTAGGAATGATTCTTATAGTTAGCAGATCTGTGATTTAACACCCTACAGTACTCATGAACTGAATTATCTGGCCCCAAATTGGGGGACCAAGAATATTAATCCTCTTTTGGTGAGACTTTTTTCTAAAGCATTCTGAAATCTGAAAGAATTCTTGGGATTGTTGACCATAAAACGTAAGAACTCCTCCACCACTAGCCATATTCTGCTGCAAAGCTGATCATGGAATTTATATAATAATATCTATCTGCCAGGTCATTCAGGAGATGTCCAGCTTAAGCAGAACTTATACTACATTGACACTGATGATGCATGCCACATAGTTTCGGATATCAACCTTTTGCTTTAACATAACATCCACCAGCCAAGCCAAGCACCTCCCTTTGGAGTTAGGTTTGAAATAGAGATGCTACAAAAGTTTCAATGGCAGCGGGGGTCACATTTTGCTATAGCTTGTAGAACAAACATTGAAAAAAAATTCACTAGGAAAATGTCTGCTTTGACATTTGAAAAATGTCAGCCTTCAATGTTGGCTTTTTTTTTTTAAATGAGCATTTCTAACTTAACATGTTTACATTTTCAGTTGTAAATGTTTCATTTTGGCTTTTGGGAAACCTTCCCCCCCAGTTTTAGGATATGGATTTTATTTCTTTGCCTCTTCAATTCTCATTTTCCCTAGTGGAAAATAAGAAAGAAAGGTAATGGAAAAGAATGGTCAGAAAGTGGAATTATTATTTTTTTTATTGTTTTCCAAAGGAAAACCTAGAAAAAAATAAGAATGTAATAGTAGATTAGTAATAGTAAGGCAGCATGGGAAAATATGGGAAATAATTTCAATGTTCATCTTTGCTTAATCTTCCATTGGAAACATAGCTTACCTTTATTTCTTCTAGTCTAGAGAACTACTGGCAATTCTTGAATATAAACAGTTCACCATTATACGAGAAAGAAATTTACCAGGTAAGAGACCTAAGTTTCAAATGCTTGCCTACAAAATTGTCAAAGAGTTGTCAAAACTTGTTGCATAAAATTGTTTGCTTGTTCTGGCAAACAGACTTTTACAAATGCTACATGTAGGATTCATTTTTAAGTGAAAATGTGAACATATTTCTTAAGAACAATATCACTGTAGAGAAGAATGTTAAACTTGCCTTTCTGTTCCCTCTGAGGGGAGGTTCAGAGGTCACAGTTAGGCATTAAAATATAATGAATCTCTGAAAAAGCAGACCCCCTGTTATTGAGGTTTGAATTATTTTGGCTCTGTAGAGGTAAGGCTGTTAAATAATTTTGTCTTCTGTTGAAACAATATATAACCTCTTCAGTTATTATACATAGCTATCATGCATACTGTTTGAAGAAAAAGTGATTTATCCACCTGATTTCCTATATAATCTTGAGATATAAATTTACATAGTAGGAGTTTTAGAGTATTTATGATGCATAGTAAATTGTATTTAAAAAGTAACTTGTGCAGTATATTGTACAACCCTGCTTTAGTCTGCTCACCCAGTGCTTATACAAAAGCCTGAATTTCACATTTAAGAGCTGACCTGGCCCTTCTCTTCTGAGTCTCAAACATGAATGGTACCAAAAGAAATTGAGAAAATGTTTCTCCAATGTTTCCCCTTTAACTAGCTCATTTAGTATACACCTTGTTTTTATTCCTATATGAAAAAGACCTTCTCTGAGCCAGCCCAGCCAAAATGAATGATAACAGCCGTGAAGGGCTGAACAATTATAGTCATAACAGAATGGAACAGAAAAAGAACATAATCTAGTTTGTTTTACCTATACACCAGCTGCATTTACTCCAAAAAAAGGCTTTAGGATATTGTCGTAATCAAAGAGGCCAAACCCTACAATACATTGTCATCTTTGTAGAAATCACCATGGAATGTTGTAGCATTATAATATCAATAGGGTAAGGGACATTGGTTAATGATGACAAATTACTTTATAATCCTATTGTGCCTTCCATATAATGATCTTGTCTTACTTTTTAGTGAGCCAAAATGCTTCTGTCACCACAAGTGTGTCACTTGCTATTGTTGCCATTTTACAGATGTGAACACTGTGGCCACAAGCAATTTGTTGTAAAGGTGGATTTAGCATCTGGATCTTCTAATGCTTTAACCACAAAACTATTCTTCATCTCTTTAGCACCATTTATCCAAGAACTGAAAGAATGTGGATTGATTTGAGCTATTTTGATGCTTCCGTTTCAATACTTGTGGCAGGGCACTTGATGTGACTGTGACTTTGAGAGGTCAGGCAGCCTGTTGAGCCACTGACAGGTCGGTGGTTAGGGCCAGCAGGTGTGGCTAGGCCTGATTAAAGGTGTCGCCCAAGTGAAGGGAGTCTCCTGGTTGAGGGAGCACTGGGCATGGACTAGGTATAAGCCCAGACCCTGAGAGCTGGGTTGGCAGTAACATCTTAGGAGCTGGTGTAGGAACGTCACCCAGCAGGAAGGCTGCCATTCCTGAATGCCAGCAAGGAGAATGACATCTGGAGATTTGCATAGAAACTAAGGGGATGGAGGAAGTTCCTGGGGACCCTGTGTGGGGTCCAGTGCCCTGAGAAAGGAGCTGAGTGCCTCAGGCCTGTAGAGAGGCTGGACGAGCCCAGAGAGAGAGGGGCTGAGTGTCCATGGCTTGTTGAGAGGAAGGCTCAGGACAAGCTCAGAGAGGAGTTTTATGCACAGGGGCTTTGTGAGAGGCCAGGGGGGGCCTGGATGAACCCAGAGAAGGAGGGGGATGCAGTAAGGAAGACCTATGGAGGGCTCTGAGTCTGTAGAGAGAGAAAGAGGGAGTGACCCATGGAGGGGCCTGAGTGGGTGGGCCCCCAGAGAGAGGGCTGGCAGTTGGAGGACAGACCCTGGGAACCTTGACTGGCCTATGCTGTGGCTAGGGACCAAGAGGGGCTGAAGGTTGAGAAAGCCCATTGTGAGAGATAGCCAGAGCTGGGAGCCTGGAGGCTTGACTGGCCTAGAGGCAAGACCAGGGCCTAGGAGAGGCACAAAGGTCCTTGTGGGGCTACAGTCAAGTGGGAGGGATCAGGGAACATGCAGTCCAGGATGATGATGGCTGGTCGGGGTCCAAGAGTGAATTGGGGGCAGAGATAGAGGACTCAGATGCAAGATGGAGCCAGAATCAGGGGGCTCAGTGGTTAGCAGCCCAAGAGGGGTGTAGGGCATCTAGGAAAGAACCCAGAGAGAGACATGTAAGACCAGGAAGGTTTGGAAACTGGTCCTGGGTAAGACCTAAAATTGCACCCTACTGGAGTTGGTTGGTGTGGATGGGCTGCCTGTGGCAGGGCAGCCTCCATGAAATGCCATGCATGGGCCACTCCAGGAAAAGGTGAATATGGGATGCCAGAAAACCTCAGCTCCCACTGCCTTGTGGGTGACCCTATGGAGAGGGAAGGCTAGGAGAGCACACCCCAACAGAAAAGCACTCGCTGGGCAAGACCAGGACCATGAGGGTCCAGAGGCCCAGTGAGGGCCAGGGGAGATCAGGACCATGTAGGTCCAGAAGCCCAGTAAGGGGTCTGAGGCGAATAGTGAGGCCCAGTAGGTGTACTGAGAGGGGCCAGGAGAGAGACTGAGGGGCCTGGTGGCCTAGGGAGTGGTTGGGTGAGACTGAGGGGTCTGAGGGCCCAGAGAGCACCCTGGAGGAGAGACCAAGGGTTCTGGCAACTGGAGAAGGGGCTATGAGGAGAGACCAAGGAGTCTGAGGCTTGGATTTACGCTGAGAGGCCTAGAGAGGGGCTGTATCACTGACTGGCAGAACATCTGCAAGGATGCCATCTGCGAGGCATGGGGTGTGGTGTAGGGAAGGATTTGGAGCCATGCAATTATCCCCTAAGGGTCAAGGTGCTATCTGGGGGCACAGTTATCAAGTGAGGCCCAGTGAGGGGCCTGGACACAGGTAGAGGCCAATGGGGGCTCAGTAGAACCAGACCATGCAAAGGCATGTGGTCCGCCTCCATAATTATTTTACCATTAAGGCGTGGCAGAAGAGACAGGAAGGCACCCAATGGATGGAGTAGGATATGACTGCAGAGCCTCCAGGGGAATGTCATGCTCGCCCCTGGTACCTGACCTTGTGACAATACTGTAGTAAAAACCAGGAGTTGTTAATCTCGGTGGACAGCTACTAGTGGACTTGACTACTTTGATCGCCTAAGTCTGGAAGTCACTTGAAAAGCTGTGTCTATCCTCTTGTATCTTCTGGTCTATTGATAGAGTATTCAAAGATATGCCTCTTAAATTCCTATTAATTTGGTCAGGAAATGTCTAGTCAAGACATCTTGTGCTGTATCTTCATTATACATAGGTTTTATGACACCTGATTTTTAAGCATTGTTAAGAATATGGGCATAGCGGTACAAAATGAAAGATAACTATAGATGCATGGTTGGAAAGAATAATGGGAATCAGAGTAATGGATCAATTTACTATCTCATGTTATATCAAGCAAGTGAATAATTTAAAAAATGCGGGAGTAAGTGGAATAAGCTAATGGCAAAATAATACAACAGTCATAATGGTAACAATATATTATTTTAACTCAACCTACAGTGATTCAGTTCTGAATCACCTTGTCATTTCTGTTACCTTTAATTTCAGGCCCTCACCCAGGGTCCCTTCAAGACAATGTAAAGACTCCCATTGACTTCAGTGAACATAGTGGGTATGTGAAGAAATAATTTGTACCAGCAAAAATTCTGTGACACCTCAATAACACATTGCTAACAAAAATCTTTTCATATATGTGTGGGAGCAAGGTGGCTCATTAATGCACAAGTCCTAGGAGGTGCTCGTGGAATTTACATAATGCACGTATATTGGAGAGAGCAAGCATCTATTGTCTTCAAAAAGCATAAGGAGTCATACTTTACTCACACTCCAAGACAGCTCTCATAAGTTAACAGGACTATTGTAGTTTAACCAGGAACAGAATTTGACCAATTTTGTATTCAAACAAATTCTATATGTTTTCAGGATCACCATCTGACCAGTTATGGAAATGGACATGAGAGAGAAGTAAGCTAAGCATTTCCTTTTTTTAACTCAAGACAAAAACAGCAGTCACCAAAATGGCATCATTAAACTATTAAAATATCATGTGTGCTGAAGAAAAAAACCCAAACAAACAGTACTTTAGAGGAAAAAATTACTGCCTCTTATTACAAAATGACTGGAGAAATGTGTCTCCTTGCCTCAAAGAGTTTGGGAGAGTGCTTCATGACATACCCTGAAGGGCATCACAGGATAAGGAGGAGGAGGGGTAGTGGTAGCTCCTGAAAGAATAATTGAGAACTACGGAAATCCTTTGTGCAGCCCAAAGTTGCAGCACTGAAGATATCAGCCATAGGGGTGTCTGGAAAGAGGCAGTGTGGAGGTCTGTATTTATTGATGTATGAATGGGTATAAAGAAACTACATTGCCTTTGTTTTTCAAGCTGCCAGATCTGGGCTCTGGACTGATCACATTCAGGTTAGAACTTCAGTTCACTCTGCTTTTGGCTAGGCTCAGGCATAACATGGCAGCTCCACGCTCAGGACAGTGCTGCTGGTTGCAGTGGCATTGGTGTGGTCATCCACGGCTGCAGCAATGGCTATTTCTATGCCCCTGCACAAAGTTGGCACCTGGGGCTGCTGCCTTGGTTGACTCTTATTAATTATACTACTAGGCTCAGGGTCCTAGTAGGACCTTGAGTACCCTTTCTTTACAGCCTTTTACCAAAGTGAATAATCAGATGTATTTTTGTACCTTTCATACATGCACAGACGGGTGAAGATCACATGCTGGCAGATAGCTTTTATATTTTAGCCACAGTGCTGATTTAATTTATTAAGATGATAAGAAAATGGATATTCAGCAAGATCCAACATGTAAATTTAAGAATGTACAGAAACTTACAGTCCTTCTTTCTATAATGCAGAGGTAAAAAAAAAAAAAGACTTCAACATGAACGTCATAGGGGATAGTGAACTAGCAGCAGCATGTTTGCTATACAGGCCTGACAAACACTACAGCTGTGTTGTTTTGTTTTATGTGATGTCATTGTGTGTGGCATTCTGGTGCAATTTATTATCTTGGTAAAAGCCAGAATTATTAAAGTAAACACTCTCTCAGGCTATTTCAGCCATCCTGTAGGAGATCTCCCTACTACCTCTAGTCTGAACCTCTCAAGCTCTCTTAGTAAATCATGAGCCAAAGCTCTTGCTAAACTTCATGAAAACTCACACACTGTTCCTATATTACTCTGCACTTTCTGAATAGCTAGTAAATAATAAAAAAAATCCTTTATTTGGTATACAGAGAGTTTTGACATTGCGCATAGTCTGCATTCTTTCTGAGCACAGATCATACAGCTGTTTTATTTTAAGACTTGTTTGGAAATAATTGCCCATACGGGGTCATTGTCTGTTCCAATTTGGGGAAGCATGGTCCTAATTTGGATAAATATATCTTGATCAAAGGGACCATAGAATGGAAAATGCCCTCAGCTTCGTAAAACGATACAGAATCTAAGGCAAGGAGAGCCCATGGCAACAAAAATACCCAGATAACTAAAGAAAGATTCAAATACTGAAAAGAAGATATTGAAATAAGTGATAAGTACTTCAGGCTGTTAATTAGAAAGCATATAAAGTACTGAAATAGAAGGACTGAACATACAGAGATAAGCCAAAAATTCTGTTAAAAACCCTACAGGAACATTTTTATTGGCAGCCTTTTATTCTTCCCCAATGTAAATCTTATTGACCAGACTCCCTGAAATATAAATAAGTGTACAGAGAGAACTTCTGCCATACTGACCTCCTGCTGGATTATAGTTCAACTCTATCAGCAACTGTAGAGGGCCACAGAAGCAATTTCAATGAATATTTCATTACATGGGAACATATTTGTCAGTATTTCAAATAAATAAATACATGTTCTTACTTGGTGGACACTTGCTGAGAAACTTCTATAGCTTTCATTTTCAGGCTCCTTTTTTATGTCCAGAGAGGTCAATTTGTTTTTTCAGTACTCAGCTTGATTATTTATAGGAGAGAAATGTTTTCATCTTTTACTGTTTTAAACAGCCAAGTGGTTACTGAAATTGTCGGTCATCAAGTTCATCTCAAAGGCCTGGTATAGTTCTATTTAGATGAGACAGGGTAGCTTAAAGCAGATAACAGGAAGTTATATGAATGATTATAAATATTGGGAAATTCTTGTGCCTGGTGTCTCCATGACTCACCTCCCTTCTCTCTGAATTGCCCACACAAAACACAGCCCTATGACTAATTGAGTTCTTTTTCTTTAAGGCTGGGAAGAAGGAGACAGAAAAAAGACTGTTACAGTTATTTTTCATTTCTTAGGAAATGCTCTGCCATTATGGTAATAGGTCGCATAAATGTCTAAATATATGGAAACAGGTATGCAGGGAAAACAATATATAATTTGGGGGATTTTTTTAAAGTGAAAGATAACTATTTTTTATTATTATGGATGGCTTCATGCCAGAAGGATATGCCTGCAGGAAAGTTAATCGTAACAGCTTCAGAGAAGAGATGGCTTTGTGTGATGGTCTGCCACTCACTCCTTCTTTGACCTTGGACAATTCATTTAATCTCTCTAGGCCTCCATTCTCCACCTGTCAAACAGGGATAATAATACTGCCTTTCTTCCAACCTTTGCCAACCTGCCGATTCCGATTAAAAGTTCTTTGGGGGTGGACTTCTTCATACTGTGTGTTTGTAGAGCACCTGGCACAATGACATCTTGATTTCAGGCTCTCTTGTGCTAGTCTAACAAAAATAAATATGATATACTATAGTAATTCAGACTATTAAGTTTCCACTTGTTCTGAATATTCCATTTGTGCTAAATGCATATTGGATCAATCACAATATGAGTTTAAGGGCAGACAAAACCTAGCTAATATATTCCTTCTTGTATTCTCTTAGCTCTGTCTACATATAGACATTTGGTTGCTCCACCTTCATTGCACAATGGTCACAAGAAACCCTTGCAAATACTAATGCTACTTCTGGCAGTGAAAAAGTACTTATGAGAAGTATAGGACAGAAAGGGACCTTCTGGCTCATTAAGTCCACATTAGTAAACCTCACTAATATCACAGACAACTGCATTATAAACTGAACAAAGTTTATCTTAAAAGTAATTAAGTTTTTTGCCCATACTACAGCTATAAGGAAGGCTGTACCAGAACGTCACTCCTCAGGTAGTTAAAAACTGTCTTTTCATTGTCAGACAATTTATTCATGCTCAGTTTTACCATTCATTCTTTTGCCATGACTGTCATTTGGCTTAAATAGTTCTTCTCTCTCCTTTAATGTTAATCTTCCCTGATGTATTTATAGATAGAAACCATATCCCCTTTCAGTTTTCATTTTGCTAGGCAAAACCTGAAAAACTCCTTTAGGGTGTGAACAAGCATTTGCAGGACCTGGTTTAGGTTTAGGCAGCTTAAAGTAAGCTGGTTAAACCTAAACTGAAACATTCGCCCCCTGCTGGTACTGTCATAGGCAGCCTGAAGTTGGGATCAGGGCGGGGCTGGCAGGTCTGTGGGAGGTGGTTGATTGGTTCAGGGTGGGGAGTGTAGTTTGTAGGCTAAAAATAGCCTGGTCATAGTCAGGAGAATGGGAAGAGCACAGCTCCAGTGCTGTAGCAAGTGGCTGGGCTTTCCCAGCCCCAGGGCTGTGCTGTGAATATATACAGATGCTCATTACACTAGGTTAACCCATTTTAGATCACGTTAACTGAGGCAACCTCAAGTTAATTCAGCATTTTTTAGGATGACCGAAGTCTTGTGAACATGCCTAGCCATTGAAATCAGCATGCAGTATTCCAGATAAAGTCTCTCCAGTGCTTTGTACAGTAGCAATACCTTTTCTGAAATTATAGGAATAATCAAATTTGTCTTTTCTCATGCATGTGTCATCCTGGCAGTCCATATTCATTATGTGATCAAGTAATGTAGCCCAAGTCTTTTTCTTTCTTAGTCAATTTTCTTTGGGCCTGCAGTTTACAGCAAAAATTCTTATTCACCCCTATTGGGCAGATCCCTAGAAGTAAATACCCATGAGTTAAGTGTTGCAACACCTAAATCTGAGGTGCTAGTTCCCCAGTGTTACCTAACCTAAGCTCTCTATAAAGATAACTTTAATACATTAGAAGAACCCCAAAAATCTGTATCCTGGAGGGCACCCTTCATTCCCCATGTTGAAAATGGGTCATGGGGAGCAAAGGATGGACAATCCATAGGACTAGAAGGAAAATAAGTCAGAAGAAGTCTGATTTGTAGGCTAGTGGTTACATATAACCCAGCTACGAGGGGGAGTTCTGATTTCAATCCCTGTTTAGGATGCACCTACTATAATGAGTCTTTCTGGGGACTTAGATGATGCTTCATTTAGTGCCTGGATCAAAATGTAACTTAGCTTTTAGCTAGAATAAAAAGGAAGGTCACCAGTGACTAATGAGTTTAGGCTGTGGAACAGGGATTTGGGGATCAGATTTTTAGATATAGCTTTACCTTCATAACATTGCATTTTCTATTATTTTAATTTCATTTCATCCCCAGTCCTCAAAGCCATGCAGTTCTTTCTGTGTGATCTCTGACTCTTCCTTTGCATTGATAATGACTCTCAACATTATGACACCAGCAAGTTTTGTTACTTCACTAAGCTTGTACCAAGGTCATTAATGAAAACAGTCTAAAACATCAATCCTAGAACAGATCCTTGCAGAATTCCTCATCTCTCTAGCCTTGTAGGGCTCTGGCAGACATTACATTTATTGCTATTTTTTATACTCTAAAAATGGCAGATCCACCACAACACTGGCCAATCTGCCCCAAATAACTTGTATCACCAGGGATGTTGGTGATGTTCGAAACAGCTGAAAACTGTTGTGTGACAAATTCAATATCTGGACAGGTTTCTCTGACTCCTTGTATCCCACAGTGCTCTGTTTTCCCTTCCCTCCTCCAAGGCAGAAGGAGGGAGGATGGCTGACTGCCTCTCTGATAGCTCCCCACTGGACAGGCTATTGGGTGGGCGGGTTCTTTACGCACCATCCAGAAGCCAGCTGGGAGTGAGATTCTGGTACAAGGGTCTATCAGGCAGAAGAAATGATAGGATCAGACTTTGCTGCTGCATGCAGTTTACAGGCAGCCCTGTCCCTGTTGCTACCTGACAGCAAGGGTGATGGGGCTTTCTGAGAGGTGAGAACTTTAGAAGACTGTTGGTGCTCAGTTAGACGCATATAAGCAAATGTGGACAACTGGTGTGTTGTGCCACCCCAATATGTCCATGGTGAAATTCATAAATCTACAGATAAAATAGGCAAGCAAGGTTCTTTGGGTAGATGTGATATCTTTCCGGCTATTTAGTTGGTCTAATAAAAAATATCACATCTACCCAAAGAACCTTGCCTGCCTATGTCCTTAGACCAACACAACTACTACCAACATCCCTACAGATAAAATATGCACAGTTAGGCAAAAAAAATCACTATTTGCACTTGCTGTTCATGTGTGGAAGGCAGGCACAAAAGAATACATGCAACTGCATAAACTTTACATATCTGATCCTAAGAGTCTTTCAGATAAAACAGTTACTTCAGTACAGGCCTCCTTCCTGTTTTTAACTCTGGGTTTCTGCAATAAATGTTAGAACTTCACTCCTTCCAAAAAACAAAACAAAACAGAAACCCCCCAAAAAACAAATTTATTTGTTTGAATTCCAGGTTCCTAAACACAATACTAGAATATAGTCTTCTCAGCTATAAACTAAGATTTTGTTGATCAAAAGTTCATTTCTTCTCCTTAGTTTTCAACCCAAATAAGAGGCCAGGACTGGTGTATTGACTCAGCAAGTTCCCAAGTCATTGGTATTTTCTTCTGAAATTACTTTTTGTTATTTAAATTTTTAAAATGAAATAATTATTTAGATTTATACAAGAAAACCTGAGAATATATATGTTGTTATTAAAACAGAAAAAAAATTAGTGACAGATTATACTATATTGGCCCTATAAATCCCAATATGAGATGGATTTTGTTGTAATAAAAATGGAAGAATTGAACAGAATCATCTTTCAAATTCTCAAAATGAATGCAGGAACAGAGAGACAGTTATAATATTGACTTCACAGAAGTCAAATTAAATAAAGTCCGGAATACATATTCTGTAACAGATTTTCAATACTTGAACAGTACCATCACGAAGACAAATATTTTATGTCAAATGGAATATTCCCATCTGAGAAATGGAAAGAGGAAGAAAAGAAAGCAAACAGGGAGAAAAGATGTGGATAGAGTTAAAGAAATCTCAGAATTTTAGTATGATACAAATTATAGGTACCACCCAGAGAATCAAGCTAAGATTTACTAGTTCATCCTCTTTGACTGTCTTCACAGAGTCAGGTATCTGCATTTGAAAGTAAAATATGAGCTCACTTCTTCTGGGGAAAAACCTGCAATAACACTCTTCAATCTTCTTTTTTGGTGCTAATGACAAGACAGGATCTTAATTAGCTGTTATCATTAGGGGCACAATTAAGGTTCAAAGGAAGCTTGGAATCAAAATTTCTACATGAGCATTGCTAAAGATGCTTGTAGAAAGCAGAAACACATTTACATCAGTGCTCACAAATTTTGTTTATGTTCATGGTGCTGAAGTAGTATTGGCAATGGTAGGAAATATTTTGCAACCTTTGCTAAAGAAGGCATATATCTAAAATCAATGGAAAACTTTAGTGGGCTATGAAGTACCTTTGAGTGCTAGTTTTCTAACTTTCATTAAATCTGAGGCTGAACACTGCTGGAAAAACATCTATGGGGCTAATTCCTGAGGCTTTTTCAGTTAGTCCCAACAATGAAATACTTTGATGTCTCATCTAGTATTTCTACCTTCCTATATAGTGAGAGCTTCATTAAGGACACTCTAATTCAGCCTGAACATCATGAAATCAATGGAGCTATGGCAACTGACACTTGCTGAAGATCTACCCCTTTGAATTGTATTATGCAATTGCACAAGTGTTACCAGTGTTCTAGGTATGATCCTTGAATTGTGTTAAATAAGGGTCACATGAGGCAATTTTCTACTCATTGGCAAACCTAACCACAAATGCTCCAAATGTCATTGTGTGTTTCAATACCTGAGCTTGCAGTTAAAGTAGTTGGGTTGTTTTCTTTGTGGAAAGAAGAGACAGTTGATGCAGAGTTCTCTTCTGAGTGCTTTTTCCCTTTGCTTTTGAAAGCCTTAGAGATAAACCACTTTTCAGATTTTCAATCTCCATTGCTTTTGGTCTGAATTTACAGATACTAAAAACCACAAACCAGCTTCTCAAGGTGCATTCCAACTCCCTTCACAGACAGACTGCCAGATTGCCCAATTCAAAGAAACCATTACCCAGAAAATAATTCCTACATTAGATGCTGGCTGGTGGGCAACCATGAAACACATCTACCTTCTACCTTCCTCAAACCAGGGATAGTTCCAAATTCCAGCAGGAAACACAGACTTTATGCTAATCGTCAGCTGATCATTAATTTCACTTATAGACAGTAGGTCAAAGAACTTTCAATCTGTGCCGCCTTGCACAACAGATTTAAAATGCATCTTCAAAGGTTTTTTTTTTTTAATTTAATTTATTTATCCCCTTAAGATAGATGATAAGGTATTGAATGTATTCCCATTTCTCCTTAAGTCATCTTTCCGTACTGTACACTCCATCTGTATAAACACATTTATGAGAGAAGAATCTTGTACAGGAAAATACAGGAAAAAAATGTTTCACCTTGATAGATGAATAGGTTTAATTTTGATGGACTTAAAATTATATTTCCTCTCTTGAGATGAAGATTCAAAAAGTTTAATTATTTGATATATACAGGCAACCCCCACTTAGTGCTCTTAATTGGTTCCTGAAAAATTGGGCATTAAGCGAAACAAGTGTTAAGTGAAACCGAAAGTATTTGACGATCCAAGATGGAGACTGCAAGTGTTTTTAATGATCCAAGATGGTAACCATGAGCATTATAAGGAAACTCACTGAGCGCTAAGTGAAATCAGGTGTCAATTTAAACGAGCCTTATAGCGAAATAGCGTTAAGTGGGGGTTGTCCGTAGATCACTTCAAAACTAGAATAAAATATACGTGCCTTGTGTCAAAGAAGGAACTAAGGGTGATGAAGCTGAATATAAATGTTAACTCATTTTCAATTTTTCCATTTGTTCATAAGATTGTAGGAAAGTAGGGCTGGAAGGGACCTCGGGAAATCATTTAGCCCGGTCCCTTGCTCAAGGCAGGATCATCCCTGAGTAAACCATCCAGTCAAGCAACTGTCTAATGTACTTCTTTAAACTTCCAGGGATGGAGAGTCCACACTTCTCTGGGTATTCTGTTTCAATGCTTGACCATATGAATAATCAGAAAGTTCTTTCTACTCTCCAACTTAAATGTCCTCTGCTGCAGCTTGAGTCTATTGCTCCTGTTCCTGTGCCCTACAGCCACAGATCAAAGGCTATCTATGTCCTCTTTATAACTGTACTTCAGGTATTTGAAAACTGTTATCAAGTCTCCCTTTAGTGTTCTCTTCTCCTGATCAGATAACCATTTTTTTCAGCTTTTCCTTATAAGCCATACTTCCCAGGTCTCTAATAATTTGTGTTGCCCTCCACTGGACTCCTAATCTGGCCGTTGGACACATGGCTCCGGGTAAGGCCTCACCAATGCCAGAGTGAAATAATCACTTCTCTTGATGAACTCCTGTTAGCACATGACAGTAGCTATTATGTTCTTACTATACTTCTTTGTTGAGTCAGTTATTTTCTTTTTGTACTGATTTTTCAATATATTATTCAAAATTATCTTATATTATATAATAGTATATTGTATTATATTAATTAGAAGTGGACTCTTCTAAAATGACGCTCATAACTGGTGACCTAATTAAACCCTGGTTGGACCAGGCTGTATAGCTCCAAGGTAGGTTTCTCATCTGATTCATCAAAATATCTTGGAGGGAAGAATGGCAAAGTTAAATTTGCTAGAGTGAAAGACAAGAGGGAGAAACATCACCTTCTGGGTCAAGAAAACAGCTGGGATGACACTGCCCTTCCAGAATCTCTAAGTCCAGGGAAAGGAACTCATGAATGGTGTCCACAGCCTTTTAAGGCCTTTAAAAGGCTAGTAGCTGGAATGGCTGCAAGTGAGAAACCCTGTGCTAGCAGAACATCATCATCTGACTCTTGACTACAGCCCCGGGTCTTACCTTATGAAAAACTAGAAACCTGCAAGAGCTGTCCTGTGCTTTCCTAAGCATTTCATTTTTAACTTCTTTTCTATTTTCATTAGCTGAGTGATATCCCAGTCTTCTTTATTCATAGTTGTGAAAGTGGGTGTGCATATACATGCGTGTGTGTATGCATATGTGATTCCCTATAAAATCTACATGGGCAAGGTGCCCTCCCCTCAATTGTTCATGGTTAAACAGCCCTAAATGTTGTCTAATAAAATACTAACTAGCATGAGTTAGTCTAGAGCTAGATAAAATACTAACTAGCATGAGTTAGTCTAGAGCTAGTCTAGATCTCTAGAGCTTTGCAATTGTCAACTGCAATTAGTGGTGAATAAGATTTGTCAAATGTCTGCTATCAACAGTGTTCTGTTAGCTGTCTATATTATGCCATTTCTATTTGGAAGGGAAGGGTTAATCCCTCCACAAAAAATGAAGTTTAAGGAAGAAGCTATATAATAAGCTCTTAGGTTATGGTTCAGAAATAATAAAATATCTGATTCTTAAATATCTGAGAATAGATTGGTTTTAGTATTAAGTTATTTAACATTCACATTACATATTTTGTTGATTTTAGATGAATTCTTTAGTTGTAATCTATAACAAATGGCAGTTACGTTTTGACTCTTTGTTAGAATTTGTATAAGATTTGATTTTTTTTTTATATTAATTTGATAGAACTAATTTACTGGTTTAATTCCAGTCCAATATAGGGATTGGAATTCACCAATATGTGGATTTGTTCTTGATTAGAGAGTTAGATTGCTTTATTGTTAGTTTAGTATTACTAAAAATAGCTTGGATTTGATGAAAAGTTTTCTTGATTTTTAAGTGTGTTAATAAAATGTATAAAATGACACTGAATCACAGTGCCTTTGATAAGCCTCATATCTGGACTCTGAGGATGTGGATGAATACTAGCTGGTCAGATTAAAAGGTTGTGCTCTGTCTACTTAATCTTTGATTCTCACAGCTAACTAAAAGTCTATATACATTTGAAATAAACGTGCATCTTTAGGCTTCTTAATGGCTGATGTTAGAAAGTATTGCATTTAAAGACTTGTCAGCTTGGGATACTTTAGTTTCTCCCATGAGTACTTGAAGTTTTTGGGAAACTTACATTCCATGGGGAATGGTAGTAGTGTTTCTTTAAATGAATATATTGCAGCTGATGGAGCAAAAAATTGTTTTTAAGAAACCTTGCACCAATCTATTTCACCTAGCTTAGTCAGACAGCCACAGAGAAAATTAAATTCACAGAAATGAGAGACTCTCACAAGATAACGAGTAAGCAAAAATCAAGAGAACCAAGGGAGCATGTCGTCTGCTTCCTAGAATAACTCTATGGTGTACAGAGTGGTCTGTTGTTAGGTGACAGGGTGGCATGGGAAAATGATACAGCTTAGTGTAAATCATTTTTAATATATGGTATTAATACACTACTTTATCAGGCAGCAGAAAGTGGGACAAGTAGGTTGATTTGGCATGGAAAAAATCCTTGTTAGTGAGCTCATATTATCTGATAATTTCCCCCATTTTTATTTATATGTTGCATCTTAATTTTAAATACAGTTGAATGAATACATTGTTTTCTAGTAATAGAACTGTCTTGTTTAAGCAATTTCTTCATTTTAATGTATTCAAAGTGCCTGTAATGTAACTACATGCAAAACATGAATTGAAAACTCAAATATAGCAAATTTTGAATTTCATATTAAATTGAAAAAACCCATAATGCTGTGCTGGAATGGAAACAAACCTATGATTAATGTAATAAACAGTGGGGGGTTTTTTTGTGGTTTTTTTTTGGTAACCAACCTTCTGTAAATATTTTTTTCTTTGCATACTAAGAAATATTGGCTAAAGATATTCACAAGTTTGAGCAAAGAATGCATCAAAAATCTGCAGTCTTCTCTGGAGCTGTAAGCAGAGCTGCATTAAGAAAGCTATATTATTTCTGATTTGAGAGGTAGCGCACATGGAATGAGTTCAGTGTGTCCTGATATAGTGTTGTCAGATTCCATAATGGAGTGGTACAGACATTATTTTGGTGAACACCAAAAAAAAGTATCATTAAATGAATAAATACTTGCAATTTGCTTGTTCATGTCTAGCTTTAAAGTTTCTGTAAACATGCAGTCACCATGAAATTGCTAGAGCCATAAACTTAAGTGCTCATCTGTCTTTCTCCCACACAATCTCAATACATTCTTCTTTTCTTCTCATTATTTATGCATGTCAAATGTTTATAACCATCATATTTACTTGAATACAGGATGAGGTTTTTCCCCACAATTGGCACGGTAGAAAAGCCCCTCATCTTATAATCACATACAAGGAAAGCTCACTAAATATGTTGTCAACCATTAAACTGCACCAAAAGCAGCATGTATTAAGCAACAGAAATTAACTATGACATTAATGAAATGCAGCCAACACTGAGCCTGACTATAAAACACATGGCCCACACTAGGCAAACATACTGATGGGACCCTACCATGACACTAGGTTAACACAACCCATTTGAACAAGATTAAGCATAGTCCCCCTCACTGCTGATTCTTTTTCCAAGTCATGGTGAGCCACAACATTGCTCTCTCTGTCATCTCCTCTCTCAACCTGGTCTACATGATTAGTGTGGCCCTGCTCTCCATGAGGTGAAGCCAGACCAGGTTGCTTTGCATCTTATCTGCATATAAATTTATAAATCCCAGGACTTGCGATAAGAACACCCAGTTCTAAGCATGAGTGGGGAAAAATTAGCACATGGATCTTTTGTTGGGGGGGAAATGGGGGGTATTTGGAATGCACACACACACACACACACACACACACACACACACACACACACACACACACACTGAGCAGTGCTGAACTGTGGGGGCACTGTGAGGCTGGGGCCACACTAGTCATAGTCATGTGCACCAGGGTGAATGAGTGTGCAACTGAAGGATTCTGGGTGAACTGTGTGCATTGTCATGGCTCATCATTGCTTGAAATGCTATTGACTCTGGTGGAGCCCAGCCAAGTGAATGATGTGATAAATCATGAGCCTTTTTGCTTTAGACTAATATAAAGCATGTTCTACATGAGATATTAGTATGTGCGAAAGTGCTGCTTAAAAGTGTGTTCATGGAGTACCTGTGCTAAAACTTGCAACAGTTTGAAAAAAAAGGTTATATGCATCAATTCTCGATGTACTAGGTCTATGGGTATTATATGAGAATTGCTACAGCTATGTTTAAATTTCAAGGTTACTGTTTTCAAATTTGCTCCTTATTTCCATGTGCTCAGGGAGAGCAGTGTCTGACAGTAAGGGGAGGGGCTGCCAGAGGAAAACATTGGGGGCAGGGAGTGGAGAGCCAAGGGACTACCTGACCCCCCCCCCAGATTTATTTTCCCTGTTGTAGCAGTGAAAGGGGTCAAATTCAAAGCAAACCTTCAATAAGTGTATTTTATACCTGGAAACTTATAACAAATTTATAATTTTTCCATATGTAGAATCTAATTATTGTGGGGAGCAGTCTTATAATCACGGTCATCTATTCAAGTACATATTGTATATAGAAGGATTTTATATGGATGTTGACCATTTCTGTGGTTCTCTTTTTGATCCTTACCTTTTAATTTCTGTCAACATAGATAACATGTGGAAATCAGAAAGTAAAGTATAGATTTGTCATAATTGAAAAAGAGACACAAATTATTTACTGAAGGCCACACAAGTCAGTATTAGAACCCAGCTTGATAATCAGACCTGGAGCATAAACTTCATCTTTACCACAGTAGAGGTCTAACTTCCAGAAGCATTTAGTGCTTAAAATTCCCAGTGCCTTAAGTAGAAGCTGAGAGAACTTAGGCCCTCTGGGAATTCTGACCACCAAATGCTGATCGGCTGTGACTGACACAAATCCACATGGGGGTAACCTCTGCACTTGTAACACCATATGGCAGCTATATAACTGGTATGAATTGTCTCTCCTTTCCTACTGGAGTATTAAAGAACATAGTATTAAGCAACACAATGTAAGGAATAAAGTGGTTTGGTTGGTTCATAACAATGAGAAGCCTACATGTGCTTTTAGCAAAATGTAGCAAAAACATAATTTTGCATTATGTGCAAAAACATAATTTGCTCTTCTACCTGCTATAAAAATAACTCAAACTTTCAAAAACATTTCTATTTTGTCTTTAACTTCATTAAGTTTCATACAAACTCAGTCTCAATGAATGATTTCTCCTGGGGCCTGTACAATTTGGGGAACATAGCCCAAATCAAACCAGAATCAAAGATGCTTTCTTTCAAATAAAATTATATCTTATTTCTAGAACAGCTCCATTTCTTTGTGCTTGGCCATTCTCACTCTCACTAGCATGGAGTCATCCCTGCCTTCTTCTGCATGATTCTAACATACAATTTGATACAGTTATACCTATAAAATTTTTTTAAAATTTTCCTGTGCAACTAGGGTATATGTAAGGTATTTTCCCCTAAATTTGTGCTCCTGTATAGCTGTTAGCCAGAATCTGATTGAGATTATGGCTAGATATAGACATTCAAAACACCCGAGGAGAAATCAAGCTAAGTTATGCTGTTTTCTGTATGCGGCATAGTTTAGATAGGTAGTGAACAGAACATACATTTGCCCATTGGTATGGGGGGGTGAGAGGGTGAATTTTAGACTGGGTTCCACCAGTTTTAAACCAGTCTGTATGTGTCACACTTTTGTTCTGTTATGGGTATAGAATAGTTTACTTTTCAAGGTTGATTTTAATGTCATGCTACTGTAAAACAGGAATACAAACTGTAGAATTGGTTTTGTACTATCATCACCTCTATTCCAGCCTGCCTAATAACCCATAAGATATGTGTTATAGGCAGTAAGTAGTTATGAGTCTCGTCTGAATAAAACTAAAAAGATGTTTTCTATTTTTACTGTAAAGTGTTAACTAATACCCTGTAAACTGAACAGATAAAATGACTACCAGTCAGAAATGATGATGAAAATATATTTGACTGCCTAAACTTCCAAAAGCCAATAAAGACCTAAAGGATTTGATAGACAGAAATCTGTTTCTACTCATAGTCATGTATGTATCCAGGACGAGGAACATCATGCCAGAATTACTAGGAGTAAGTCATTACCTCATAATCACCTCAATGATTTTTTTTAATACAGCAAATAAAGAGAGATTTTCATGAGAGAATAAAATACAGACTCAGAGATAAGGGGGAAACTTGACTTTGCTCACTTTGAAATGAAGTGCAACATAAAACTTTTATTTCTGTAGCTATAGTAGTTCTAAGAGTCCTTTCAGTGTAGTTTTTAAATTCTGATTAGACTCAGTAGGGCTTGTCAACAGAAATTGCTTGTAGCCAGCCAAACCAAAAATTTATGAGTATGAGTACCATGGGGACTGTTGTATGGGTGTCCAAAACATCATCATGACAAAGTATAAGAGTGAATGAAACAACCTTCTGAAGACAAGGCCAAGAATAACCATATGTACTACCAAGGAGAAAAGGAACCGAGTAAAAGATGACAGAACTTATATAATACAGAATCTCCTTGCTTTTGTGGGTATTTGATTTTTAACATGGATCTCCTCACTTTGCTAAAATATTCCTGGCTTTTCAAAAAAAGAAGTGGCCAAGTTCCCTGATAAGGTAACAGCAATGTGAAGACATAGTTTCCATGACACAGGATAACATGAAAATATTGTTTTCACATTTGACAACAACATGGCTGGGGCACAAGTGCTTCAGTGCGGGTCTAGCCTGCAGCCCCCACCCACTCCGAAGGACCTTCATGCCAGCCCCATCAGTTTCTGCATGTGTGCTGATGTGGAGTTTATTATTTTACTCCAGCTTAATAGTCTTGTATGTATAGATGGTGAGGTGTTTACTGCAGAGCTAATTAGTCTACTCCACAGTGTGTAGACTCACGCAAGCAATCATAAATTGGTGATCTTTGACATTTGGGTTCAAGTAAAAAATCTCTACCCAACCCTCAGTTTAAATTATATGCACTTTGTTTCATGTTGAAACCATGGAGAATGCATATATCACACATGATTTCAATGGGAAAATAAAAAATGGCTTAATTTTGCTAAAAATTAGTTGAGAAGCACCAAAACTGCATAAATGTTGAGTCTGAATCACAGGTTTGCAATAAAATTCAGGTCAGCTTTGTATGCCCATAGGTTTTACTGCAAAAGTTCACATAGCTCTAATAAAGATGAATGGATGAAAAAAAATGCCCACCTTGCTAGCCATGGAAAGGCTTGGATAGAGCTGGGAATACTCTTTTGAGCCAGCATGGGGGAAGAAAGGAAGAAATTGGGAGCAGATGAGGCAATGTTCCATATACCTTCTTTTTCTTCCTCCACTACTTTGCTTTCAGGGTGATGGGACACCTTTTTTCTCTTCCCCTTTCTTTCTATGTGTTTGTGCTAGGAGAAATGAAAGAAAGATCCATATGGTGGATTCTGGCTAGGATTCTAGGACCTATCTTGATGAAAACTACTGTTATTGGGATGTGGTAAAGATGCTGGGTCAGAGGCTCCCATTTGATTGTGATGGAGGAATGATACAGTTTACATTGTAGGGGTGTGTCTACATGAAATGTTTACTGCAGAGCAGCCTAATTACTTCTGTAGTAAAGTCTCAGCATCTACTGCAGTTCACTGCAGCCTAATAGGGCAGCCCTATTAGGTTACAGTAAACTAATAAATACTGTGCTAGGCTAGTACTTGTAAACACAATCCTATGGCGGCATTATTTAGTGTACTGCAACACATGTGTAGACACTGACGGGGCTGGCTGGGGCATAAGGGTTCTTCAGTGTGGTGGTTGCCTGCTGACTAGCCCTACATTGGAGTACCCTTGTGACCCAGCCAGCCACTCTGCAGCACATTGAGCCTGGATCAGAGCAGCCTTCAGTTGGCAGGTTTACCTCCCAACCCCCCTGCCACCCGGGGCTGCTGTGACCTAGCTCACCATGCTGCACTCCCCATGGGCAAGTGTAAATGTGGCACCCAGAAGCAATAAACTTCAGTTTACAATGCATTAATATTGTGTACTGTTTATTGTGTTGCACTAATATCACATGTAGATGCACCCCTAGTTGAGGCAGCCATTGCGGGTTCTTTATTGTGGATGGTATCACACCATTAATCTACTTGCTGCCATTGATGCTCAGCTAGATTGAGCACCAGTTCTATAACCTTGATTTTCCCAGCTGGGAAAAAAATGGCAGCGTATGTGGGAATCATCATTTTCCATCTGGCATTCAGGAGGTTTGGTTTGAGGGTTAAAAGGATAATTATTACCATCTAATATGGTTGGTGATTTAGAAAGGGTCCAATTTGGGTCCTTCCAACTCATTGAGACAGTGATTTAAGTATCTGGCATGGCAGTGCATGTTGAAGGATATTTGATGTGGCTCGTAGATCCTCTTATCTATCCTCTTCAGTATGCAGGAGGAACATTGACTGGGTCTCTCTTTGGCATAGCTGATGGTATAGTGAGGACATGTGTGTTAAGGTTTACAGGTCATTAATATCACTGGAAGAAACCCTGTGGGAAGTTTGGGGTAGTTATTCCACTTAGGTAACAAGTTTAAATAAATTTGCAGCCCCTACTTTTTAGCCTCGTATGATAGCTGTCTCATTATTTCTGTGTTCATATCAACTATATGTTTAAAATAGATGTCATTGTTTTCTAAAGGGTGCTTTAAAAAAATGGCTGTTAGACATTATTTTGAATTACATTTGTTGCATAGTACAACCCAGATGAAAAACACTTTCATATTTGAGCTCAGAATGTTGCACAAGCTAAATTTGTGCCCTAAGTTCCAGTTTAGTGCAACAAGAAGTAGCTGAGCTGGTAAACCTTGAAAATCAGGATTTGCAATGGCTAAACTGACTCACTGAAACTACCCACACCACCGCCGTGTTCTCTACTGGCTATGCAACTGGTAGAAATACACTTAAAGAGGTAATCTGTCCTTTTAGGTAATAACATCAAAATGAGACCTTTTTCTTCACTTTGCCTGGACCTCTAACCTTTAAAGGTGAGTTAGACAGCTGCAGAAAACCTGATCTCATTTTCTGCCCCTGGCAAGATTTTTTCAAGTTCATCTTCTTTTTTCCCTTCTCTCAAAATCTGATGAAAAATGAAATGTCATGAAAACAGGCTCTCAGGCTAAAAAACCTCTGTCTGTCTCTGTGACAGATGTCAGTTTGAAAGGTTTCAGGTCACCTGTCAGAAGTATGTCAGTATGATCTGTACAAACATCTACTCAACCTCTAACACTAACATTGAGTTCTGCTTTTTAAAATACCCCTTGAAAAAGAATCAAATGATTTCAAGTCACTGCCTTTTCCCCTTTCTTTTAACTCTGATTAATGAGCCAAACTCTTAGGCAAAAAAAAAGAGAAAAAAAAAAAAGAAAAAAAAAGAAGCCTTTAAAAAAGGACAGCTTGACCTTTATGTGCCCCTGGCAGTGAACCAATCAGCATTCTCGTAATCCAAACACAGATGCCTGGAGCTAAACAAATCCTATACTTGTGAACAAGAATTCAGTTTGCTGTCAAAATACAGTGATGAGTAGCACAGTGCTGCTTTTAAACAAAATATCCTGAATTAAATTAAAGTTAAAATGTTTGCAATTAATAAGGGAGGTAATGCAAGTAAAGGAGTAGATCACTAATAGTATGGTTTAGTAGCAATTCCTGATATTTTCATGTATTTATTATAGGTCTATATTTAATATGCAGTATCACATCTAAATAGGATGTCATTTCCTAATATTTTATGTTACCAGAAACATTGCTTATGTTCTCCTGTAACTTATTATTTTGTAATGATTAATTAATGGGGTTGAATGTTATTCTGCTGCTGCCTTAGTGTCAGAGTGTTTGCATAATATCTCACAACTAAATTCTGCCCTTTTAAAAAACTGAGCCTCTATACTGGTAAAAAAATAGTAATTGCATAATTAAAGAGAAACTTTTAGATCTGTGACACTTTCTTATCAGCCTGCTCAGTTAATAGTCATTAAATAATCTACTGTGGAGATACACTGAGAGGTTTTTCCATCACCTTTCTGTAAATGCTTCAAATACATTTTACTGAAAAGGTTCTTGATGGAAATGACCATGTTCTTGGATGTTCCTTAAAAATGTATAATGTCTGTTTTCTAGACCCAAGTAATTATGGACAAGGGAAACCTGAATATCATACCCGAAGGACCACATAATACAGCTGAACTGAATTTTCATTATACTCTGCATACTTCTGTACTAATTAATTTCAGGATTAAATTTTTGTTTATGCAGTAAACAGATAGCAAAATGAGGGTGACGTATGCTTTATGCATGTGAAACAATTCTTAGTGCATTGCCCTCCTTTTTTATCTCTGTCTATCCCATTATTTGTGTTATGCTGTTCATTAAGGCTGCTTACAGACATAAAAAAACAAAAAATGGTGCTTGGTTTAAACTTAGTGTGCCCTTGCACTGAACCCAGCACATGGCCAGAAGAGGCACTGCATTAGTTGAACCTGCCTTGCCCAACATCTGTATATATCAGACACTTTAGTGGGGCTTTTTGATACTTTTATCTAATAGCTGATTGAATCAGCTACCCAAAAAGGCTTGCCGAAGTGCCCAATCTATACAGATGTTGCAGAGCTGGGCTGAATTTACATGCTGCCTCTTCTGGTAAAATGCATCGTCCCTCCCCCACATCAGCAGCCTGACTATTCATAATACCAACCCATAGTAGTGAGCCAACGTGCCAAAAAAACCCTACTAAACTATGTTGATGTAACAATCATACTTTAAAATCATCAGTTATGGCACTATTCCATACTCTAGTAGTTAATTTCTTTAATATTTATGATTTGACTCTTGAGATATGATAGTAGTCTACTTGGAATCAAAGTTATAGTTTTTCTTTACATGAATACCAACGTACTTTTAGACAGTCCTACAAAGAACAATTTAATGTAGAACTATCCAGTTAGACCTATCCTGATTGTTTAGACCAAGATGACCACAAACATCCTGAAATATGTATCCATGTCTGATCTCTCAGTGAGTCATGTTTACATTGCATTACTTTACCTTCCCTTCCCTTGATTCAACATTATTTGTTTTTTAATACAGTCATGGAGGGGAAATGGTTATGGCAATTTAGTTACAAGATTGATCCTGGTTATTCCACTGTGCCAATAGGAACTATTCATTCCACTAGCAAAATCAACTACACCAATTTTCTCCCTATGGCTTTGACTGCAGGAGAGATGGACTAATTGCTTGAATATTTGATGATGTAACTCCAGAATTTAAGCTTTCAAATAAAGACCTTGAAAAATTCCTTGTTTTTGCAAAACTGCATGCATGTGTATAGATGTGTGTGTGTACACATGTATAAGAATTATATTTTGTCTAGTGTACTTATAACTTTCAGGTTTGTGAATAAATCTATAGGATATTATCCATTTCCCACTGAAAAGCTTATTAATCCAAATGCTAACGATGAGAATGTTTCAACACGATACCCTATTCACTTAAACCTTCTTGCCTCTAGTTATTTTCAGCAGTTAGGCTGTGCCACTGTTCACTTGAATAAGAGCATGAACTAAAAAAGGTTTACACAATACTTATCATACAGTGAGCCCTTTTAGAACCTAATAAATTAATTACATCTCCAAAGAAAGTCTTTCACTTGCCTCCCTTATTTTGCACTGCTAGTTTCATCTGGCTAGCTGGCCAGATACTGAGAGGGCATTATTGCAGATTATGATCAGAAATGTTGAAGCAGCTATTGGTGTCACACTGGAATAGCACATTAACATTGCCACAAACAGTCTTTTCCTTGTAAGAATAGTCCTTTGATGTTCCGGCCCCTAGGAAGAATATTAGGAAACAAAAAAAATGGGGGGAGGGGGGTTAAACAATGATTAGGTCTTCACAGCAATGATTGTGAAGACAGATTTCCCAGCTGAAATTAATAATTCTGAGTAGCACTAAAATTAATTACTCTGTAGTTGTAAGCAGGCAGCGGATTTATGGTAAATGACAGAGTGTTTGCAAATTTTCCTGACTACTCGATTAGAAAATGCACCAAGTAGAGGCGTCAGCCGAGCATGCATTATTTAAGTGGTTGGTGTCTGGCGACAATCTGGAAGCTGCAATTGTTGTGGTTGCCTGTAGGAAAATTCGCACTTTCTGAGAGAAATTCTTTCACCTTTGTGTGCCCACAGCACGGATCTTTCCTCATGGCAGCTGTAGGATACACTGGAACTCCATGACCTGGAAAATGTGGGACAACTGACACAAGGTGACCCTTGAATGCTGGGGTAGGCCCAATTAATTTAAAATTTTGCTTGGCCTTGTCTCTTCCAATTTTCTAAATCCTCTGGAAAAATGATTAATGCGTACACTGCCAATGCGAAAATATTTTTGACCCTATTAAAGTCGACCAAGGGTAAACCAAGTGTAGGCTGGCATTGTATCAAACTAGCTTTATTAAATTTGATTGGAGGTTTGTATGAGGAAGGGACAGACAAGGACATTATTTTGCACAGCAACTCCCTTTTAAATGAAAATACTGAGAGGAATACAAAGTACTCATATGCATTGTTACAGAGTTGTTTTTAATCTAGTAAAATTACATGAAGGACTAATGTTTTCTCCTTTCTTTTGCTTTTGCATAAGCTATGCTTCCCTAGCATTTCACTTCTATGAAAGTATTTTGTCAATAAAGTTGATTTATTATATGACAGCCTTGTTTCCTCTGTTTATAGATGAGCGAGAATCATTCATTCCTTGCTTTCTTTTTCCTGTTTCTTAGCATTTTATTCCACTCTTTGTTATGACTTCCCTGTTTTGTCAGTCCCAGCACTTGGGACCAGATCCCTTAAAGAATTTAGATACCTGAAATGGGACTTAAGTACCTAAATCCAAGAGTGTGATTCTTAAAACCCCTGCCTAATTATATAGATGCCTAATTTTTTTGCCTGTAAAGCTACCTATAGTTCTGTCTCTACATATGCAGAAAGGTTCCTCTATCCTGGCACAGATGAATGGCAAGTTTATTTCATACCTTAGCTCAGAGAAAACAGGAAGGGTGGGGAGAGTATCACCACCTGAGAACAGCCAATAGCTGACTGCTTTGAGCACTCTCCTGGCAGCTGAGAGGTATGTATTTGAATCCCTTCAAACTTAAAATGGATTTCAACCCAGATCTCTTACGCCTGGGTGAGTGCTCTGATCCATTGAATAAAATAGGGACAACTACTATCCCTCCCACTACTGCCATGTTTTAAAATAAATAAGCGAAACCTGCTCTGTTTTGAAAGGAATGACTTAGGTGCCTCTTTCTAGTGGGCCGTGAATCCTAATCTGATACAACCTTAGTTTTAGACAACATCCTCTGCAGCATTCCTAATTGACTAGTTTAGTCAGATTCCTTTTCCACCTCCTTCCCGCCCCTTCTAGCTCATGCCTCCTTTCTGAGGTGCTCACTCTACCCTTGCATAGCACAGAGAGCCTAAGCATCTCACTCATGGCTGATGGTTTTAGTTTGGAAAGTACGTACCAAAAGTTAGGCATTACAGCACCTCACATGGAGGCACCTAAGTTTTCCTGTGGATCTAGCCTTTAGTGAATTAGGGCTGCTTGCCCTTACCACCCATCCATGACCCACCAAGTAATAAGGTAAACACTATTGCGTGCTTTCAAATAGTCAGCCTGTTTACACTGATTTAAGCATGGTTTCCAGAGAGCTATTTTTGTAAGGAAAAAAATTCAGGTCCAAGGATTTATTTCCCTATCTACAAGCAAGAGCTTACTAGTTCCATTTACTTGGTATACACACTATAATGTGATGTAGTGAATACAATTTTAAGAGTAAGAAAGGCATTGATTATAGAATCACTGTGGAAACCATTTTCTACTTCAGTTTACTGTAGACCACTGAAACAATTAAATATCATTATGGTGGTGACAGACAGTAAAAAAAAAGAAGTTCAAAATTCTCTGTGACTTCTGGTAGTGTTTATTTTATTATTATGAAAAGTGTTGTCCTTACAGCAATTCAGTCATAGGAACAAAAGCAGACAAAAAGCCAGAATTATTTTGGTTCTCCAATTTTGCATTGAGAAGGGAACTACCTTGAGAAGTAGCAATTCAGTTCCTTGATTATTCACTGCAATTGCTTGAAGAGAACCAATTAATTTTTTATGTTAATTTTGCTGATAAACTCTTGTCCAGTAGGAACTCAGTTTAGAACAACAGCTCATTTAACAGGTACCAATGAATAGGCATCAACTGCTAAAATCACCAATTTGGCTCAAATTTGAATAGCTTAAAGCAAATGTCTCTACCACATCCTATTGAATTTCCCCAAAATGTAAAGCTAATATATTCAGTGAACATGATTATATCTATCTCATTATTGTATTTAGAGTGCCAAGTGAGTTTAAGTGGCAAGATAGCCCATATGATCTAATGAGTAAAATATTTACATAGATAGTTAAAAATACACATTGCATAGTTAGGAGCTTTGAAAAGGATAAATAACTTTCTGTACATTGAAATAAAAATGAAATAGTTTATTCAAAGTTTTAACCTGTCCCTTTCCTAGAACCAAATAATATAAAATTGATTGACAAATATTTTAAATACAGTTTTATTGGAGAGTCGTATGTAGAAATTTACATGTTGAGGATTTAGTAAGAGAGTACTCTGATTGGGTAAAGTACTGACTACCAAATGAAGCATTTTTAAAGTGGGATTTTTTTTGTTTGCCAAAATAGCAGTAGTGAAAAATTATACTACTGAATTACTGATTGCTACAGTAATGAAACTTAATTTTTAAAACTGAATGTGTGAATATAAAAATGGTCTTTAAACAGCTGAAATGTATCTTGCAACCATATTAAAAAGACTTAATTGATTTTGTATGAAAAAGGGAAGAATAGGTAAAAAAAAAAAAAAGATTTGGCTTAAAGGTTTTGTGTTGGGTTTCAGTGCAGTGGGAAAATGTGGTTGGCTGAATTTAAACTCCTAACTAATATTGAAGGAGTGAATGAAATGCTGACACAACCTGAACCAGAGCAGTGCTAGTGGGTACTGCTGTTATACTTGAATTATTTCATAGTTTGCAAGTGAGTGGACTTGGTAACTTCTCCAGCAAATTAGCCTTTCTAGCACATAGTGGACAGCCTACAGCATTTTTACGAAACCAGCAGATCCAAGAACAAAAAGGCATTATTTGAGCAATTCTGAACTACTTTCAAATCTGAAACTTCAAAGATGAGTTCAACAAGGGGTGAGATGACTTGTAAACTCTGCAATTCTAATTTGCTAAAGAGATACAGTTACAAACATTCCTTATTTTATCAGTCTGCTTCATGTACTTATTAGGTGCCCATCATTTTGCTACCATGCATTTTGGTACCACCTGTAGGGTGGTTCAACGAAATATTTTTTGCACTTCTCATTAGTAATGATATTACAGAGTAGTATCTGTGGCAACTGTTTTGCAAATGCTGTTTTGGTAACACATCAGAAGTATTTTTTACTTTTGTGCATAAATTCTGGGTTTAGACTTACCTGAAGACTTCCACTATCACAAGCCATACAATCACCCATTGAAGAGCAGTAGAGGAAAAGGGAGAAGCTATTTACAACATAGAATGAAGTCAGTGCAGGACATATATCAGTTTACCAGGAATGAGGAAACATGGCATGAATCTGAGTGGGGAATAGATCTCAAACTTGCTGTGGGAAGTGGGAAATTCAGTATCAATTTTGCAAGGAGGTAAAGTATTGTACTCAATTGCTTGTTCCAGAAACCCCTAACCCTGTTCAGATATAAGTAGTAATGCACAGAAACTTACTACTACTGATATCCATGACAACCACACAGCAATGCCTAAGGGACAAGCTGTAAATGCTTCACTTACTGCCTGTGGAAGCTCATGCCTTTCGGAATCAGTTAGTCTCTAAAGTGCCACCCTGCCCTATCTTCTGCCTCACTTCAGACTAACATTTTTTTTCAAACCACATGAATCTTTTTGGAGCAGACACATCTGGAGTATCCATATAGGAATGCTTAAATCTCTAGAGCAGTTGTTTTCAACCTTTTTTAGACTCATTAGGCTTAAGGCATCTTTTGAAAATGCCAGCTCCTAGTTTTCTGGGTTGTTGGTTGTAGCCATGTTGGTCTAAGGACACAGGCAGACAAGGTTCTTTGAGTAAATGTGATATCTTTTATTAGACCAACTAAATAGTTGGAAAAATTGTCCTTTGCAAACTTTTGGGCGCAACCACCCTTCTAAATATCTCCTAGGTTTCACACATTTAGTTGGCTATAGAAATATAATTAAGCAGTTATTCTATTGCAGAGATATAGGCTATAGCCTATCAGAAAGGCTATAACAGGTCAGATTATTTTAACATTATGAATTCTTATTTGAAACCATTGGGCACTTTTACACGTGCTCTGGGGACAAGGGGGGCAGGGCTTTTATTAGAGCAACTTGAGATCCACTCTAATTAAAGGGGATGGCAAATTGGGGTGACCACCCTGGGCCCCACACTTTGTGGGGCCCCATGGAGCTGGGCAGAGCCATCATGGCCCCTCCCGCGGGGCCTGCCTGGAGCTGGTGACTCAGCCCCGTGCTGCGGAAGAACCATGGAGACCTCCCCCCTTTGTGCAGGTACCACGGCCCTGCACAGTGTTAAGGAGGCCCCACACAGGCTGATTTGGGCCTAGGGTCAGCTCTGCATAGTATCTCATGTATCAGTGCTCCAAAATGGCAGTAAGGGCACATGAACTAAAGCTTATTTAATGAGCTTTAGCTCAAGTGCCCCCATCACCATTTTGAAGTGCAGGGACACTGATGCATAAGATGTGGGAGGCTGCTGGAGCATGGTAATTACCATGTTTCAGCAGACATTATTAACTGAGTCTGCTCTGATGTGCTGTAATTACAGTGTGTTGGAGCAGCCTCCATGCTCATGTACAGGCACCCCTAGGGTTTATCTTGTGAATCACATTTGTACACCTAACAGTACTAATATTGTGGCACCCCACAGCACTCCTAAAAGGCCCTCTTAATCTTCTGAGAGCTCCTCATTTACTAGGTAAAAGGCTTCTTACCTGATATTAATCTCAGAAGCAGAGAGAGAAACACATTATGCTTCCTTTCCCTTGCTTATGCAGGTGAGTCCTGGCTTTTTAGTTCCTTTCCTGAACTGATTTGCTTGACCAGGGGGAAAGAACTCAGTTGTCCAAACTTGCAACAAGTTGGCACCCTGCTGAAGAGAGCAGCAGCATTTTTAGAGTCTGGACAGTGTGTATCAGTCTGCTAGATCTTAGTGTTGTGCTGGTAAAGTATGAATGTCTGGTGAGTGGGGATGTAGGTTGTAGCCATGTTGGTCTAAGGACATAGGCAGACAAGGTTCCTTGGGTGAATTTGATATCTTTTATTAGACCAACTTTCTGGTGAGTGGGGAGGCAGAGTGTCAGTTTTCAGGGTGTGAGCTAGGAAAGTACAGTAACAGTTTGCTCAGGAATATAGAGTTCCTCTTTGAAGGCAAGGGAGCAAGCACAAAATCAGAAATCAACTGGTGATGTGGACTGATGAGAGAGGCCCATCACTAGGGACTCTTGGTTAACTGTCCACAGTATAAATTAAAAAAAAGGGGATATTCCTGTTCACATAGGAGGCTGCCACACAGATGGCTAAGATCTGGCAGTAGTGAGGGATAGTGGGGTGGTGCCTCCACATCAGAAGAGTTCAGTACAATGTAGCTTCACTTCCCCTTCAGATTTCTGAATGAAAAATCAGACATGTAGAGTTAATCATGAAAACAATTTTTTATAAAGCTGACGTCATGGAACAGTGAAGAGGGGCACTTTCTCTTATGGATGCAAATACTGTATGCTTATGTGAAATTTAGAAGAAAGCATCTTTATCACTGGCAAAAGTAAAGCAAAGCTATGAGAATGGGTTGTCCATTCATCCCATGGCTTGGATAGATAAAAAAATAATTACTTAAGCTTGTAGGAATAAGCAGTCACCGTATATTTTGAACTCTAGGTGCCAGTTGGGTGCTTAGAACATGCAATTATAAATTTTCAGGTAAGTCTTCGTGTAGATAAACCTGAAAAGTTGGTACTGTAATTTAAAAAATACACTAAAAAAAGCAATGACTGATGCAGTTCTAATTGTCATGGATATACTCTGAAGTATATTATCTTTAGTAAAGCTTGAAATCATTACCTATAGTGCTATAAAATATGTGCATGCATACTTTCTTAACCAGAAGATAACAACTTTATTTTGCATAATTACCTGCTCATATTATCAACACATGTATGTGAAAACTTGAGAACTAGAAATTACAACCCCCAGACACCAGCCAACTTGAATGAATGGAGGGGGCTTTTGTTTTGTTTTGTTTTCTTTTCTTTTGAAGCACCCAAAAGGAACAAAGGTAAATCTGATGAAAGCTGTGAATTATAAGTAGCCAAAGTGAAACTTGTAGACATCCTGAAGAATTCTACAGTGCAACTCATATGGACATACAGCATACACAGAGTGCGGGTTTAGTATGCACTTCATCTCCTCTTCTGTCAGAATAGGAATAAGATCGTCATAGACCAGGCCTCTATATTTAAAATAAATGCAATTGCTGTTTGTATGGAAAATAGCAATAGCCACTGGGCTTTCAGCAAGTTAAGGCCTTTGGTTGGACAAAGTTTGAAAGCTTCAGTTGATATGTTTATATTACCTTGTTATATCTGGGTTTTGCAGTACATATCAGTCCCTCTAATGGCTCTTGGTAGAGGATTTAAACACCAAACAAAAAGCTAATAGTATGGGTTTTTTTTAGCTCAAATGGTAAGATTTACTGATTTGGTATCCAAATGGAAAGGCCTTTAGTTCAAGATTCAGCAGAAGCAAAATCCTCACAAGCTTGTGCCCAATTAGTACTTCAAATCCCAGATCTCTAAAAGTATTTTATTAAGCGCTTAAGACTTAATACTCTATCACCATTAAAAGTGATCTACTAACAGAGACCAGCTATTTCCTGTATTTGGTGTCATAAAAATGTGGTATTTCAACTCCTGACAATTCCTAGGGGACTGAGGAATATTTTATATATACTATTTTCTCCTGGGAGCCTAATGGTTGTTGCTATGCTACAGAAAATGACCATTTGAAATTTCAAAGCAAAAGCAGAGAGGTCCCAAAGAATAGATCACTAGTTTTTGAATCTATTGGAGACTTTTAGATAAATGGTATAGTAGGTGGCTTAGCTGAGCAGTTTTGATCCTACATAATAGAAATAATGGGCACATACACTATCTAGGACATCAAGCTATCTGAACAGGGTCATATCCTGTGACTCTCATATCTAAACCCTGATGCACTACTGACTAGCTATTCTGGCTGGGTTCATCCAATACTTTGTAAGCCACTCACATAATATTTGTAATATGATTCTGCATATATTAGACACATGAGTAAGTGTCTAGGCATTTTTAAGATGTGTATTTCCCTTTGTAATTTATTGAACACTGAATGGACACCTTCAGTAGGACTGGGTCAACCTCAGGCTTAGAAGCAGTTACAAACTCCTGTTCACCACAGCTGTTTGTTAAAAGCTTTATCCATTCATCTTAGCTATCCAAAGATAACTAAAAATATAAGTACAATGTTATATTCTAAAATTTTGTATTTAATTCTGAGGTACTGCACCATGCCAGTGCACTTCTATCATGTCACATTGTGTTATATAGAGTTACAGTGAGAAGAAATTTAACAGGATGTGACATGGTGTAAGTGATGCACTGACATGTATAATTTAAAGACTACACTCTTGTTGGAAGCAGACACCTGCAATTAATTCAGATATTGGGAATTCAAAATGAAACTGATGATTAAAGCCAGAAGGGACTTAAGATGCATATTAAACTCATGGACTGGTGAATTTTGATGTTTACCAAGCAGTTTGGTTCCAGTACACTTAGTAAATTTGTGCTTATAGCTCATTTGCAGAGCATCATTGCTGGTGTTTAGACAGAATATATAAAATATTCAATCTTTCAGGTTTCTCCAGTTCTTACCTCACAGCTGAATAAAATCAGAGATTGAATACTAAACATTTAATGTGTGGAAACGTCCTTGCCTCCTGTTCTTTTAGTTTTTGTATTAAATTAGTTAATATCTGAACTGCTAGTGGATTTATTCAGTCAAATACATTTCCACAAAGCTAGAGTCTATGTGTATTGGACTTTAGGCCCTCTGTGAAGCAGCGCTACATCATGAGAGATCAGGAGTAACTTTTTTGAGACAGTTACATGATGCTTTGATGTTACTACTGGAAGGACCAGTTTCAGGGACATTGGGTATGTCTGCATGTGATGCTATATCACAGTAGCAATGTGCTATGGAGATGTAGCACCTGCGGGCATCTACATGTGACCAGCAGCTCCTTTGCTGTAGCGACACAATCCCCCAGTACAGCACACCACTATGGCAAAGTAGCTGCTAAAAATAACCATGTACTGCACAGTACAGAAAGGAAGTACTAAATCATGAGGCAGTAATAATGTCGCCATAGGGATATGTGTAGATGCGCCCAGTATTTCTAGAAGTAATGTAATAGAACTTTACACAGTGTACCCACTACTGCTTAGGATATTTTTATAGTTACATCCGTACAGTTGGAAAAAAAATCAGTATGTTGTTAATCTCTCATTCTTAGTTCCTTTACAATTTAAGAACTATGCAGTTATAATAATTCAATATTGGGATTAAGATTAAAAAAACCCAAGCACTTTCTGATTGCTTATTTCAATACTAAAACACAAGAAGAATCTATCTTCATCCAGTAACTAGCATTTTGAAAAAAGCTATATGAAAGCCTAGTAAACTTAACATAGAAAACATATGAGAGCCATAAACGTATATGGATATGGCCAGCTATGCAGTTCAGAAATAAATCTGACAAATTTTGGGGCATAAAGCACTCTTCTTCAGGATCTTAGGGCCACGTATGAGAGGCCAAGAGTGATTTCTGAGACAGTTTCATGATGCTGTGAAGTTACCATTAGAAATATCAGGTTCAGGTACAGTACTTCCAGAAATAATGTAACAGAACTGTAGACAGTATACCTACCACTGCTTTGGATATTTTACAGCTACATCTGAAAAGCTGAAAAAAAATATTTTGTTAATCTTATATTAGAAAATAGCCCTAAAGAAGTGTGCTTTGTGTCTGGAAACTTTTTCAAGCTTCTCTCCCAACTGTACAGCTGCTCCAATAATGAATGTCACAAAAAGATCCTTGCCACTCGCATACTTCTTGGATCATCACAGTTGCAACACTCCAACCCAATATACAAAATATATTAATTTAATGAGAAAAATCAGAGGGCCAAAAAATAAAAGATCTACCCTAGTACAATACAAAAGTTACACTAAGAGTACATTAACATCTGAGGTGTCCTATCACTGTAGAAGTGTAGACCAACACCTACTCAAAGCATGATAACTACATTTCAAGCAATTGTCCATCAGGAGTGTTGCTTTCCATATGCTCTGCGTACACATAGATATTTAAATTTATATAAAAACATCAGAGATAAGGATTTTTGTTTTCTAAAAATGTATCATGGGATTTATTGCTTAATTTTATTAAAGAAGTTCTTCCTTATTTTTTAAAAAAAGAAACATTTGATGACTTTCATTTAATAAATCCACAACTTGAAATTATAAGAAAAGTAAAACTTCCCATATTCTGCAACAATAAAGAAAGAATTCTTATCTATATTTAAAAATAGCAGTTAAATAAGGGTAGTGTCCCAAGATTCAGAATGCATACATGTGTAACTGGAATAAATGTAAAGCCCAATAGAATTTTCCAAATGGACCAAATGGATCAAACCCACAAAGATATGTAATTACTGTACTGCAAAATGAAATTGACTGTTATCAGTAGTGCTGCCAAGAACTGCCATTGGCAAGTTATGACACCTCTTGCTTTCAAATATGGTGAAAGATGCATTTGTCTTGCATTTCAAATATATGCTAATACTTCTGGCAAAGTTCTTAAGCACAGCTAGTCTGTTTGATGTCCACTGAATTGCCTATTAGACATTCTTCAATATCCTGTCATTTCTGGGATTGTTTGGTTAGGCAAACATTTCTCTTGTTCTGGCTAGACCGCTTTCTATCAACCAATACCAAGGGTTTGAATTATGAGGCTAGCCTACCCATTATAATGTACATGGTTCACATTTTTCCCTAAAGAGTTTGGCAGTCTTGAAAGACATGCTCATAGTAAACGAACAGCTGAGAATGTAATTAAGAGTTGTGTTAAACTATAAAAAAGGGGCAGTAACCACAGTATGCTTTCATTAATTAAAGCACTTTCTAATATCAGCCAATTACATCAACCTCCTCTGGCCTCGATATTTCTTAAGCTTTGTGTAACTGGCCCCTTTATCTCTAGTGGGACCCTTATAATGCTGACCATGTGGCTTTAGAACAACACCAAAATGCTAATCTATTCCCCAATGCTGCCCAAAGGCATTACACGGGCCCTGACATGGATCCAAGATTGGTGGCACCCTAATTCAAATAAAAGCAAGAATTAGTGCTGATCAGGTGGCTCAGTGACAACAGTACAATGAGCTACTGGGGAGGACCAGCAAGCGATCAGGCACATTTCAAATGTAATTGGTCTCTAGGGAAGGTGTGAGTTGCTCCTATAGACCACTTTTACAGAGCCCTTTACACCTTGCCAGCTGGAGGGAAAGTGCAACTACTATAAGGAAAGAGAGCCAGGGGTGATGGAATTATATGTAGAGGAAAATGGCAAATCTAAAACCGAAGTGGGTAATAATATCCCACATATTTAAGTGAGACTTAAGATCATATGTTGCATAAGGTCTTATTAATCATTTTCTTCTGTATCATGTTACCTGTGTAAATGTTAAAACTAGTTGCATAAGGTAAAATTTTATTTTAGGACTTACTTTTCCTAAAAAGACTACTCAAAATGTAGGGGCATATATTTTAGCACCTATCACTTGGTCTGTGGCACATATAATCTAAAGACTTCAAAAGCACAGCAAGGCTTCCATGAGTTTCAAGTATTTTTTATTAAAATGACACTAATAATAGTATTTGCACTTATGCAGCACTCATTCAGAGAACTCAAAAGTTTCTATAACTGCATGAAAGGATCATTAGCCCTGTTTTATAAATGGGACAAATGTAGCACAGAAAGCATGCGTAGCTTGCCCAAACACAATATAAACCCTAGAATAGAACTTCCATTTCTGCACTCTGACCAGCAGATTGCAGCTGCCCCTCTATTTTTACACATCCCCCCATGGTTTTCAGATATTAGCACTGTGCTTTCTAGATACATTTGAAACAGAAAGCAGAACAATAAACCAAACACATGTAGGAACGTTTCAGCTCTTTGCTGCTTTTAGGTACTCACCCTAGGAATTCCTTTTCTCTGACCTCCCCCTGCTTCTTGCTTTGCCCCTTCTGGTACCAGCAGGTCTAACTTTAGTCTTTCATCACCAGTGAGGCAGTGACTAACCTTTACAGAAGTTAACCAGTACGTAAGATTTAGTCAATGGATTTAACAACGTCTTCTAAGACCCCTCTCCTCCTGACTGTGCCCTTTACTCTGTGCCCTGTCCGATCATGTCTTTTCTTTTGAACATCAGAGAAGGAACATTAACTGTCCTATTTATTTCTGGTTAGGGAAGTTCCCATTAGAACTCCCTTATGAATACTGTAAGATGGCAATTTGGGCTTTTGCGTCCAGATTCTCATCATGTGTTTTCCCACCCTTTTTAGTCTGTATCTTTATGCCTGTGCGTGAGAGCAGTTATGTGCAATAAATAAAGCTTGTTTCAGTTGAAATATGAGATTCTTCCATCTCATTCAAGGCACAGATAACTTAATAGACTAAAAATATGTTAGAGAGATGGCTGTATGTGATATGTGATATGTCAGTTCAATTTTTGACTTAGGTACCTGAATGAGAGAATTGGTCAGATATTTTTTTGGTTTGTTTGAAATAACAAAACCTCAATTACTTCACTAAAATTTCAGCGATGTGGCAAAATATATCTGAAAAGGCTTTGGAGTCCCTTAATTTCATATCTGATATGAAGCAGAGCTGACATTAAGAACATTTGTATTAAAGGGAAGATGGGCCACAGGTTCTGAGTCCTAGGTCTAGAGTCCTCAGTCTTAAAAAGCCACTTGCCTTGAGGCAGCTACACTCACTCTGTGGCTTGTGAACTTTATGCAACTCTTAGTAAGTGGTTTGTGGCTCATTATGACACAATTTACTCCATAACAGACTATGTGTTTTTATGTTCTACCTATAAAGTAGATTCAAATAAGAACTATAGACTATTCTCTCTATATTTTAATGCTGGGACTATAGCCAAGTTGTAATGGCTTAGAGCTATATCTTAATTTACCTTGGTAATAATGAGGAATAAACATAGACACACACTATAACAAGTGGTTAAAATAGTTGTAAAGCCACCCATTTTACACTGTTAGGAACAAGGGAGGTAGTTTAGCTTACATTGAGGAGAGAGTGCACTGGTAAGGATATAGCATCCCATGCTCCTCTGGAAATTAATGTCAACTTCCCCGGTCGAATGCAGAATCTTAAAATGTATATGGGTGGAGCCTTATCCCCATCTTTCTAAGAATATTATATAAAAATGGAAAAGGAGCAGAGAATTACCCATTTCCTCACATTGTAAAACACAGTTCCCTCTTACATGACAGATGGTATTGAAGGTTACCTGCAGAGTACATACTGCAGCTTCACTTTTAGTCCTCTTTTCAACAGATTTGCTTGCTGTGGGTATAAATATATTCTCTTAATTCTGCAGATTGTGACAGTTCTGATTATGTTTTTAACTGCTTTACTGATCACACTGTTGGGCTTATAAAGCTTGATCTTGAAAAGACAACTAATTTTCATTTTCAATCAGGTTCTCCACAAGATTTTTCACATACGCTCCCCTCACACCACTAATTTCACTTTAGAGCTGGCATCATATCTCACATCCCTTTGCCTGCTGTGCTAACGTGTTTTCACATGCTTATCTTTTATTAACATAAGAGAAGCAAAACTGAACCACACATCTCTTAATTTAAGAAAAGTGCCAGAGTAGGATCCTAACCCTACAAATAAGAAACAAATGATTAGAAGTATGTGTGTGTGCGTGTGCATTTTTTAAGCAGAAAACATTGAGCCTATGCTAACTTGTTAACGATAAGCAAGGTTTGAAGCATCTCCAGTGTTACGATTCAGTGGCGCTTAGCTATGAAGGAATCATTTAGTCAACATTAGAGATTGACCAGTTTTTTAGTTCACACTATAGTTCACATGGATTGGGGGGGGAGTGTGGGAAGGGGACAACTTTTTGCATTTCATATCTTGAGTTTCAGGTTGAGATTTAATTACATAGATATTATAGGGCTCAAGTCATGGATTTGTTCTACTTCTGTGACTGGCTAAATCCACCCTTGTGTTCACGTGGAGGCAATAGCTGTATGTTGCCTGTTCTTTCTAGGTCATGCAGAAGAAACCTAGTATCTCTATTTGTTTGGGAACTGAAGACCTGAATTTTTCTTGTTCTCCATTTGCAAAGCTTTCTGGGACTTATTTTCTCTAAGACTACTCTAGATAAGGGATGCTTGCAGTGGACTTTTAAAAGTCCTTCACCTTCACCCCTCAAAAACACCAGATAGTTGGGCTCATCCTCAAAGAGCACCCTAAAGCAGAGGTTCTCAAACTGGTCCATGGGCCACAACTAGTCCACAAGCTCCGTTCAGGTGGTCCGCGGAAAGGTTGCAGAACAATCGAGAATATCAGTACTTGTAAGGTAAGGTAAGACTACTGGTATTAAAATATGAGTTGTGTGCTTCGATTTGTAGAACAAAAAAAAGTTTAAGTGGTCCACTGAGACCCTCAGCAATTTTCAAGTGGGCTGCAAAAAAAACACGTTTGAGAACCACTGCCCTAAAGGACAGCAGACCACAGGCATTTATCTCACTAAGAACAGAACACCAAAGAAAACCAAGAAAAGGTTTTGCATTGAAACAGAGAGCACAGGTCTGGGCTCACTCAAGAACTACCCATTTCCCAGATGAGAATGATCACAACCTTTCTGCATTTATCCGTCACATTGAACCCATAGATCCACTGGATCCAATTTCTAGTATTGTAATAAGCTATTACTTTACATCAGGCATCCACTCCAATTATCTCAATGCCAGTAGCTGTGACATCTGCTGATGACCAGTATTCCTTTTGCTAAATGTATTTCTGAAAGGTCCATCTTATTCTTTTGTGTCTGAGTGGCTCAGAGTAATTGAATATAGGACTTAACGCCAGGTCGCTAGAGTAAAACAAACATCCAAAACGAGTTACTATTTCAGACGGAGGACAAAGGGTTACTACCAGAGTTGATCAACAGTTTCTTGCAAGAACACTGAAAATAACAGAAACAAAGACCCTCTCTCCACTGCTTTATATTACAGGACTGCATCCAACCTGTTCCTTTTCACCCTTGAATTTGGAACTAAAAAATCTCTTGTGAATTAACCACCTTTGCTAGATCAAATAAAATTAATCCAGGAGAGATGTGGGAATGAAAAGCAGTTTTTTTTCTTCAAATTTTGTTGTTAATTAAAAAAACAATTACCAAGGATGTCTAATTACTTTATAAGTATACGATAGCCTGTACCTGCTCCTCAGCAAATTACAGAGATAATGCTTGAAACATCTTATTAAACAGAATTACTCCTCCTCCAGATTCATTCACATGGTTGCTTAATAGTTTACTTGAGCAACACCTCTGTGAAACATTTGTATCCATTAAGTTATCTTACTGTTATTACCACTGGGCATTAGTCTCCAAATGTTTTCTGCTGAAGATGCAATAGGATGACCTGATTAGAAGAGGGGACAGGGAAGGAGAGACCTTTAAATATGTCCATTAAGACATATGGCCCAAGAGCAGTAGCTACATAATTGGCACTGAGATAAGCAAGTAATTGGCCCCTTACAAATACCATAGACAGATCTGAGAGACAGTTATCTAATATGGGCAGTTAAGAAACTAGTATAACTATGAAAAGTACTTACATAGGATCAAAGTACTTACATATGAACTTTCATTTCTACCCAGGTGTACTTTTACAATCTTTATTCCAATGCCTGATGAAGGGTGTTTGTACCTGAAAGCTTGCAATTAAATGGTTTTTTTTGCAAAAAGCCTGGTTGGTCTAATAAAAGATATCATCTCTACTATGAGTCCTGATTACTAGGGATCTGAGTTTTCTGTTTCCCATGGAAAAACAGAGAAAGCCACAGATTTCTCATTTTTATCAGAGAAAACATGGATTTTCCCTTTTAGAAAAGGAACCCGTGGATGTCCCCTTTTGCAAAGAGCTCTGCAGGCTGGCTGAGTTCCAGCCTGCAAGAGCTGTTTGCAAAAGGGCGGGAAAACCCCAACCCTGCCCAGAGGAAAAGGGAGAGAGGGAAGGGCAGGGCCTGACACTTGCACTTACCGGAGGTTGCTTCAGGCTCACTCTTCTTGCTGGAGATAAGTGGAGCTTGGGGGTTGTGGGGCAGGGCTGGGGGGGGGGGAAGCTGGCTAGGGGCTGAGGGGGTGGGAAGGTTTGCAGCTGGCTGGGCACTCCAGCCAGGAGGGGGTTTGCAGCCTCCCTGCTCTCGGCCAGAGTGCTCAGCTGGCTACAAGCCCATGCCACTCCCGGCCAGCTGCAAACCTCCCCTCTCCTGGCTGAAGTGCCTGGCCAGCTGCAAACCCTGGGTTGTAAATGCTGTGCTCCTCACCCTGCTGCCCTCCCCCAGGCCCTTCGGAGCACAGCATGTGCGACTGGTACAGCAGGGCACAGTAGGGCCACGCATGAAAGCTGCCTGCTGTTGGAAGCTGTGTGCTGCCCTGGCCATGCTTCCTGTGTGCACAGGGAAAGTGCAGGGTTGTGCCCCTTGCTGCTGCCCCCACCTGCAGAGGAAGCATGGCCAGGGCAGCATGGAGCTTGTAGCGGCAGGCAGGTTTCACGAGCATCCCACCATGTGTGTGCTGCCACACCAGGTTGCACACGCTGCGCTCTGGAGTGCCTGGGGAGGGCAGCAAGGTTGGGAGCATGATCCTGCAGTGCATACCCCCCCCCCGCTCCCCTACAGATCTGGGGGATGTGGGTCCCCCCTGCCCCCTGGGAGTGTATGCTGCCACTGGGAGCTGGCTCTGCTTGGACCTGCAGCAGGCAGGAAGTGGTGGGGGGGAGGGGGAAGGCCACTCGTGCTCCTGCTGTAGCAATCCCTGCCTTCTGTTGGGGGCAGGGGGCTGAGAACCTTGGTCCCTGGCCCCATATTCCTGGCAGCTGGGGGCCCCCTCCAGCAGGGCTGGAGGGCAAGGGCTGTGGGTGGGGGGCAAGGGGCACAAGTAAGGCTGGAGGGCTGTGGGAGGGGAGGAGTGAGGGACACCAGCAGGGCTGTGGGGATCTTGGGATTTTTATCAGAGAATTTGTGATTTTTTATCACAGAAAACCAGAATCCCTGCATAGGATCAAAGCAGTTTCACATAGTTAATGGAGGAAGATAGTAATGCATGTGTGTGTGGCTGCTGTGTCTATGAGATGCTGACTGCAGTCATTACTGAAATGATTAGGAAGATGACAGAATTAGGTAGTATTAAAAAAGCAACAACTTGGCTAAACAACAACTCTATGATGACTGCCTAAAGGGTAAAAATGTTAAGATACAGAGTATTAGATACGGGGAGATCAGTAAGATTGTATGAAAATGATATAGGTTGAGGGTCATGAAAAACTCCTGGAAAATGAGATGTCTTAGAATATAGAATAGCTTTCTAGTAGAAATAATGGAAGTCCCATCATCTTGGACACTGAAAACTAGGTAAAGGACAAAACATTCAATACAAAAAAGAACCGCCTGCTTAGGAAGGGCAACAGGCTATATAATCTATTACTATAATTCTGTATTTCATGCTTAGAAATCCTTTCCCTCCTCTCCTGAGTATAATGAAAACATTGCAGTCTGATTTACAAAAGAGTTCACCAGAGTTTTTTGGGTGACAACTTGAAAACAAATTGAGCCATAAAAAGATGTTACTTTCATGCTCCAGTGTTGTTTATTTCTCATTTTTCCAAATACATGAAAACTGCAGGTAACCTATTGACGAAAAAATATTCTGTTTTCCTCTGAGGAGAGAAAATCATGGGTTTACTTCTCTTTGACATATGCAAATGATACCCTATAGGTCTTCAGTTTTACTTTTTTAAGTTCAAAGTTTAAGTTTCAAAATAATGAGTCATTGTTAAGTCAGGTCAGTTTTCCTTTTAGTATCAGAATAATGACTAAATGTTAGTTTCCCTTCACGCCAAACAACTTAGAAAATGTTTACCGTCAGCATACTAGATAATATAACTTCAGACAAAAATATATCTGTTTAATATGCCTTATTTTCCATTAGTGAATGGCTTTTAAAAATATGCAACATGTTTACTTTACTTCACACGTACATTTGGTTACTCCAAGTTATTGTTCGTAATCTTATTTAATCATGTTTCTCATTCATTACTTGATATTTATATTCCGTTATTCACTATTCTTGGCACATGGTAACAATAATTCCGCTTATGCATTATTATGCAAACTCAGCAAAATAGAGTAGAAGGAATTTCTTTTGAAATAACCAGTTAACTTCAGAGCTCTTATATGATCTCCCTCTTGGGTAAATAATAAGAGCAAAATCACATATTGCATGATATTCTTAGGAACATATGTTTTAATTGGTTCCTGTGCACCATCATGTTTTCCAACATGGTAGTACCACGAAGCAACATTAATATCTATTCAAAGCAAAGTAGATCACAGCTGGCAGGTAGATTTTATTAGAGTCTCATGAAGAGGAACTAAATTAAGCCACAAGGGATAAAACAGAATTGGCTGAGGGCTGACTGAACCCAGAATGTTATCCACCTTCCTTGGTCAAATCTGTCTGGCTCATAGGGCCTTAACTAGGTTGTTGTTGAAAACAATGAAATGAGACAATTCATTTGTTGTGGAGGACCTTTCTACCATATGTGTAAATGGCATAGGCATTCATTTTCTTTCCATATCTCTAAAGGGTTTGTATAAGATTTCTCTATAAGGATTCTAACCACTAGACTGTATTTTGCCTTTTCATATTACCCAGTGGGGCAGATTTTGATTGCAGTTATATAGCTGTAAATTGAACCCCATTCAAGTCAACAGCATTACTTCCAATTAACACCACTGCAACTGAAAATAGAATATGGCTTGCAGACAGCACAAATATTATACATCAAAACAATTTTGAAGAAAAAGGGTTGTTGTGGGGTTTGGTAATGAAAGAAAGTTTTCAACTCTTTAGTATACTTTGTAGATGCATGATGTTGACCTTTAGCAACTGGCACATAAAGATAAGGAATCTACTACTTGCACACCTATTTTAGCCAAGTGACACAGGCCTTCTACCCCACCCCCACAACTCTTCCTCAGCTGAGAGATCAGGGTTCTGAGTCTTGGTCCCTGGGTTTAATTAATTAATGTCTTTAGCTTATTGCCTGTACATGGATTCATTACAGCTAGTTCAAGGTCAGTACTGACTGAAAACTGTTACTGTCTGAAAAATACAGCTTGTAGCTTAGAACTAGGGTAACCATACTATTTTTCAGGAAATCCAGGATGGGGGTAAGGAAATCTGGGACAGGGGTGGGGGTAGAGGGGCATGCGTGTGCACACATGTACACACATGCAACAGACATGCCTACTTCCTCCTCCAGCCCAGCACACAGCATGTAAAGAGGAAGTTGCTGTGCTGCTGGACTCTCAGATATCTGCCAAACTCGGTGCCCACTTTCCTTTGCCTCACAGCAGTTGCTGCTCCCCGGTGCAACACTCACTCCCTGGCAAGGAAACTTTCAGCTACTGCAGTGGCATCTGCCCCTTTCAGCTAGTGGCTTGCTCTGCCCGCTAGCTCCCACCCAAGAGAGGGCCTGTCAGGGAGGGCCTGGCTGGCTGGCACTGCAGGCACCAAGCTGGGGAGGCAGGGAGCTTCATATAAGAAGACAGCCAGCCACCCAGCCAGGCAAACACATGCGCAGATGCGCGTGTGCGCACGTGCACACACACACACCCCCACCCCCACCCCATGCCTCTGCAATGCCCTCACCATGCGGATGCACACACACATACACACCCATGTATGGCAGAAGCCAGGGTCCTGTGCAACACATTCACACATGGGAAATGAACAAAACTAGTCCTGACCCTCTAGCTCACAGGAGCTCTGATGGTGGAGTGGGTGGGGTGGGATAGCATGGAGACCTACAGCTGGGCTTCATGACCCACGTGCAGAGGCCATAACAATGGTCATAAGCTGATGGAGAATAGGTTTAGGTTAGAGATCAGAAGGCAATATTTTACAGTTAGGGTGGCCAAAATCTGGAACCAACTTCCCAGGGAAGTGGTCCTTGCCCCTACCTTGGGTACGTTCAAGAGGAGGTTGGATGATCACCCGTTTGGGGTCTTGTAAACCCAGCATTCATTCCTGCCTGTGGCAGGGGGTCAGGCTAGATGATCTGTTCAGGTCCCTCCTGACCCTAGCTACTAAGAGGCCAGACCCAACAGGGAGTGGCCCCTGGGCTCCATCAGCCTATTTTTCATGGTTATATGGTACCCTCCCCCCTGCCACTGGCAGCTACCCAGGGCCACCACATGTAGCCTGGACCTTATCTGTGGCCATGGCAGCAGGGCATGAGGCTGCCAGTGGTAAGCAGCCATCCCAGCTCACCCCTGTGCAGGTGCCTGAACCCCAGCCCTGGACCCCTCCGCAGACCTGCCCCAGCCCAGCCAATCCCAGCCCCTGGCAAGAGAAGCAGTGCTTAGTCAAGCTGCCCCCTTCCCCAACCTCCAGCTTTGGCTCAGGAGGAGCTAGACTAGGCATGTGCAGGTGAGGTGGCACCAATCTGGGACTTTTGTTTCATTGTTTCTACCAGGCTGCATTAGTAGGACTGTTGCCAGCAGTTCAAGGGAAATGATTATTTCCCTTTATTCAGCACTTTTGAGGCCACACCTGGAGTATTGTGTTCATTTTGGGCCCCCCACTACAGAAAGGATGTGGACAAATTGGAGAGAGTCCAATGGAGGGGGCTGGGGGACATGACTTATGAGGAGAGGTTGAAGGAACTGGGCTTATTTAGCCTGGAAAAGAGAAGACTGAGAGGGGATTTAATATCAGCCTTCAACTACTTCAAGGGGGGTTACAAAAAGGATGGAGCCGGACTGTTCGCAGTGGTGGCAGATGTCAGAACAAGGAGCAATGGTCTCAAGTTGCAACAAGGGAAGTTTAAGTTTGATATTAGGAAGAATATTCTCACTAGTAGGGTAGCAAAATACTAGAATAGGTTACCCAGAGAGGTTGTGGACTCTCCAGCCTTGGAGGTTTTTAAGATCTGGCCAGACAAAGCCTTGGCTGGGATGGTCTAGTTGGTGATGGTTCTGCTTTGAGCTATGAGTTGGACAACTTCCTGAGGTCCCATCCAACCCTAATTTTCTATGATTTTTCTCTCAGACAGGATGCCAGGATGGCCTAAGAAATCTGGGACTGTCCTGGCCAAACTGGGACATAAGGTCACCTTACTTACAACTTATATGAAAAATATGAACCTACAACTTACTGGAACATTAGACAGGCATTAATGATGGCTGTCAATAGAGGCTGTTTTGCAGCAGATCTCAAATTTGTAAAAGTTTATTCAAATTTTAAAAAGGAAATTTCAAAATGCCTGAATTTCTTAAAGAATGCAGATTTTGAGTTTTGACCAGTTCCTTTTGTGGAATCACTTTTTCTGATGTCTACAATTGATACTACAGAGGTTAGTATAGAGTCCTATGTACCAGAGAGATCTCTAATGGCAGTCTTAGATTTTAAGTGTTTGGAATTAAGTTTGGTTTCAATCAGTTGTGAAAAAAAATGAAAGCTCTTCACTTTCTATGGCTGTAAGTTGCTGCAATATATTAATTCCCCTTTTAACCATTTTAAAAGGACTTTTAAAATATTTGAAATACTGGACCTAACCCTTTCTTACTATTTGTTTTCTAACACACAAAAAAATCTGTAAAAACAGTGGAATATCATCAACTCATACTAAAATTTACAGCTATGCAAATGGACGTTTTCAACAGAAAAACAATACTTCCATTTGAATATTTTTATAAACATTTTATTCTTGAAAGAAATAACTGATATTACTACATCAGAAAGATTAGAGAAAATGTATTTTCTTTATGCTTTCATTGTTTTTATTTTGACAGTACTTAGTGTTTATTTCATTATTTCCCAAGCATAAGTAACCTAGTTTGTCAGATTCCCCATTTGTTTGTATTGGCCTTTCATAGTGCAAAAGCAGAGAGAAGAGAAACATATAACAAAAAACAAAGGCAGAAAAAAACCCACTAAAAAAACAAAAGGAAAGAAAAATGAAAAGAAAAGAGTGTTTGTAGACCTACACAAATTGTCAGGGGGCTTCAGGGATGGATGTAGTGTCTATAACCATATTTAACTCATTCTTTGAAATCGGCTATAGTTCAAGTTGTCAGTGTCCCTTTAACTTCCACGTCTTTGCAAGGACAGAACTTCTGTATGCAGAAGATGACCTATTTTACTTTCCATTTTATGTATATTTCAGGAGCACAGGAAAGTTAGTAGCATCCTAATATATTATACTATAATTATGACACAGTCGTATTTGTGTGGTTCCAATGCAAATGAATTTTTTTTTTATTCTGTATGAACCAGTTGCCTGCAATAAGAACTGAAATGACCTCTTTCTTTCAAAAACTATTTATTACAGTTGCGAGACCTACATATTCGATTTCCATATGCACTGCTGCTGGTCCTTGGAATATGCCAGCAGCAAGCTGTTTTCTTTTAGTTGTAATATAGCCAATATAAAATAGGCACCACCACCAATTCATTAAACCAGCAAAAAGATATTAATAACACCAGGCATTAAACATTTCTAATCATTCTTACAGTTATGGAAAAAGCCTTAGAGATGTTAGTGAGTATAAAATAAAAATGTGGCACTATAGGATCAGTTAAATTCCAATGCTACAAATGGGTATACATATATATAAACTGATGCAGCTTCTGTGTATTCAGCCCCCTCCACATCAACCATATGCAGCTCCCCTCCCACCCCATTTTATTCACTTCCCCCAACTTTAACCTACCTGCCCCACTATGAGCTCTTAATTTTTTTTTTCTGAACTAACTTTTCAGCTCTCCTGACCAAATATTTCTCTCAGTATCAAGTTTCTATTCTGTAATAAGTTGGATAGAGCTCTAAACATTAATTTAGGAAAATAACATCAAATTATCTAGTTTGAGTTAAAATGTTATTCCATGAAACTCACTCTAAGTAACAAACATTTGTACTTTTCAATTAAAAGTTTATCACCAGATTAAAGAAAGCTTTCTAAATGTAATGCTGAATGTTGAGTAAGTTTTCTGCCAAACAAGTGTAGGACAGTTTTGCGAAGAGTTTGCTGAAGTTGAAAATCTTTTGGTCAGCTTGGGCTAGGTTTCATAGATTCATTATTTGTAAGGCCAGAATGGACTATTATATCATCTAATCTCCTTTCTCTCAAGACAGTCTGTGCTATGTTTTGAGTAAGCCTGGATTATTTCACAGTTTTGCATAGAACTAAGTATTTTACTGTATTTTGTGTACAGTGCTTCACACTATTTTGACAAAGTAGCTCATATGGCACTGTAATAACCTTTAAAAAGGTTCCATAATGAGTCACATGCTTGCTATAATGGTCTTTCTACTTTAGTTGATCATAAACACTATTAACCTTTGTTAGCCTCATAGCCCCCTTTTAACTGTTTCCAAGATGTATAACTAGGTGACCATATTATTTTAAAGGAGATTCGGGACACTTCTCCCCCATGGCTGATCCCTTTGTTCCAGCCCAGCTTGCCCCCTGCCTATAGCCACTGCTCAGGAGGGGCCAGGCTAGGTGTGGGTGGGATGGTGCCAATTTGGGACTTTTATTTCTATTTTCACCAACTGGATGGGATGACGGGACGGTCTATGAAATCCAGGACTGTCCTGGCCAAACTGGGATGTATGGCCACTCTGGCAGGGCACAGGGTGGATAGGATGATGGGTATGAGCTGTGAAATAGGAAGCCCCAGCAGACAGCAAAATTGTCCTAAAATAGGTCAGTTTGATTAGCTGAATGACCATTAAAGGGGAGATGTGAAGTAAAGAACAATTGGTCATTAATGGGCCATGGCTTCCTTTGCAGCCTAAACAGTAATACCAGATTTGTACCACACTGCCCCACTCTCACTTCTGCCTGCAGCAGCACTGCTGACTAGAGGCAGCAATCCTGCTCCCTATGAGGCATACAAGAGGCTTATTATTCTCTTTAGTAGATCAGAATCAGGCCATTCATACAGCATCCCATCTTGGAACCACCAAGACAATACAGCACTTCATCCATACTGATCAGTGGAAATTTATAGACAGGGACAAATTATGATTTTGGGTTAATTGTACAATTTGTTTGCTATTATTTGCTCTTGCTAATTCTTGCCTGTCATTATCTCCATCAACAAAAAAAAAAAAGAACCCCAAATTTTGAATAGGCATATCCATGCTGGCAGCTGGTCTGCTAACCCTGCTTCTTGATCAGAGTCCCATAAAGTTACAAGTCTTTTGACTATAATTTTGTTTCAAGCTTTTGTATTACTACAGTCCAAAAAACCAAAAGAGCACAGGGAGCTCTTAAGGCTCTTAAAATATCCTTAAAAAAGCCATGCAGGATCACAAAAAATTAACTCTTAACAATCTTATACTGTAGTGATAACTAAACAACAGAGACCATATAGAACAGTCCAAGACAACTTTATACAGAAAATTGTCTCTCAACAAACAGTAAAAACAGTAAACACCCCCTTTTAAATCAAAAAGCCATTAACTTCAAAGTCTATTTGGGACTATTTAATTGATGACTTTATTAAATAAGGGATTCAGGAAAGTAAGAACTCTGCAAGAGTTGAGTAATTTATTTTTAACTCTAACTTGGTTTTAGGTTCTAGGTTTGCCTTTATTAAATTCAATTTAATTACATTTTATATATTCATCACATGGCTTTTCAATAAAAAAGCCCTTAAAATTAGCTTTGCAAAAATCTGCTTGGCCACTTTCTGGCCAACATTTTTGATAGGGCTATCAGTGATCAGTTTAATGGAAGGATTTTTTTTTATCATCCAATGGTAGTAAGGGCAGGCAAGTAATATTTTATATCTGACCTGGTAAACTTTTCATCATAATTTTTCAATATTAAATTAAAATATTAAGTATGTAGGCCTGTATTTGAGAAGTGGAAAAGGTCCATTGCTAAACATGCTATATTGCTCAGCTGTTATTGTCTTCTCTCAGCTTCCTGTGCCAGTCTGATAGGAGAATTGAGAAGGATAAGGGTAAGATAAGAGTTGCCTGATGTTCTCTCTGGTCATAAATTGGAATTGTGCAGAAATCAAATATATATATAAAAAAAACTATATGCATGTTGAAATTACTTGTTTCATGGTGGGGTGGGGTGAGGGAATAAAGGACTGAAAAGAACTGGTAGAACTGTTTGAGAAAGGGGACTTGTTCAGATAATCTGAGCAGCCTCACTACCTCTGACCTTCTGAACAGGTGAGATTGCTTTTTGTCATTTTGTCCATGTGATGGGGTGCTGTCTTTGCTGCATTATTTTTGTAGGCCAGTGAGTGGGCACCCATCAAGTCTTGCTGAATTTTCCTCCCCTGGGGATCAGCTTCCCCACCTTTACTCATCTGCCATGACTTGATGTTACGTGGTTCTTAAAAAGAGGGAGGCCGACCCAAAGGTTCCCAGACAGGCTCTAGGCTCACCATCTGTAGGTTAATGAGCTGTTGCCTTAAAGGAAAAATGCACGCTCCTACCTCCAGTTGACGTACCCCATGCTTTGCAGATGTTTTATAATTTTCTATTTATGTTGGGGTCCCAGCTACTATGGGCTTACCCCCTCTCCCTCTAGCTAGGTCTGTCAGTCAAAACCCACTAAGCAGGGCTTGACTCCGAGGCTATAGCTCTCTAACTCACTTAGGCTCAAGATCCTCTATTTCATAATTTCCACAACATCAGGCCTACTGGCCCTTCTACACTGAGCCCCTGTGGCACCAGGCTGTTGGGGCCTCAGCCCCCGCCGGCTTTGCCCCTCTTTCTGTAGTTAGGGCTGTTCGCCTAATTCCACCCGCTAGGACCTGGCTTCAAGGCTCCTGTCTTCCCTTCAAGCGACTCTGGGCTTGTGGTCCTAGCGCTGCATGCCTAGTGCAGCAGGACTTCTTGAGCCCTTGCACTTGCCTGGTCTCGTATAGGCGCTCTCTGGTGACCTTAGAGTGCACGCCTGGTGCCGGCCACAGAGTGTGCCCCTGGGGCCTAGGCATTGGGTCACGTTCATCCCCAAGGGAGGCCCCAACACTCACTTGCCATGACTTGATTTTCTTTTCTTCAGTGGTGGGGCTCCTTCTTGTGGTTCCTCACAGACCGGGTGCTGCCCTTAGGAGGTATTCTTGGGGCTCCACCTTCCCTACAACCCAGCCATGTGCCAGCCCTTAGGATGGCTGGATGATGGGTTGCTGACCTGTCCCTTGATGTTGTCGCTTGCTCTGTTTTCTCTCTGCCCGTCTCTCGGAGTTTCATCATGATGGATGACCACTGGATGTAGGGCTGTGCCCGCTACTGTGTCTAATCTCTTGAGGGGTAGTGGTCCGCTGTGCTGCCTCGGCTCTCCCTCTTGACCCAAGAGGTCACTTGAAGGCTCCCTCTCTGGTTTGGGGCTCTGTGCACCATCCAAAACAACAATGGGAAAAAAAGGAGAAGAAAGGAATAGTTGGGGCATGGGGCCTCAGCCCACTCTTCTCACAGGTCTGATGTCTCTGGCCCTTGAGATCCCTCAATGCTGTCCTCCTTGGCCAGGCTTCCCTGCTGAGCTGGGTGAATGCTTCTCTCAATGGAGCCGGGACCCCTCCTGTGGGTCTCCATCCGGCCTCTGGTGAGCTGCCCACATGACCTGTGTGCAGCCTGGGGAACATCCTTGCCTTCTGGCTCTGGCGTTGCTGCCTCTGCTTCCAGTCCCTCACTGCTGGCTTTTAAATCAGCTGGGTGGCAATTTTTGATTACATCATCTGCTGGCGCTATTCCCAGCTGGCAATAAAAGAGGCTGATGAACCGCGTGGGTGGTTCATCTCTGCACAGCTCCTTCTTTCCTGAAAATCGTAAGTATGCCCCATTTTCAGGGCTTTTCATTTCTTTCTCAGGGTGGGTCAGCCCTGCCTTGGGTGCTCTAGGGCCCCTGCTTGTGTCCCCCTGGGACAGCCCTTTATCACGATGCCCCTCAGTGCTAATGAGGCCTCCTCCTCCTCTACAGCCTCAGCCACAAACCACCGGCTTTAACATTAAATGTAATTCATAGACCCCTATGGCCATATAACAAAAATAAAAATAAGAGAGGCAAACTGCCTGCTTATATGTACCATATTTTCGCGCATATACCCCACCCACGGGTATACGCTGCACCCACACATAACCTGCGGGAAATTGTATTTTTGTAAATAAATCCATGTATACGCCGCACCTGTGTATTCCCCGCGGCGGCGTATACACGGGGAGGCGGCGCAGCCCGGCCTGCCCCAGCAGTGGCGACACAGTCCAGCCTGCTCGGGCCCAGCGGGAAGGCTACACAGCCCAGCCCTCCGTGGCCCCAGCCCCCGCAGCAGCGGCAGTGCAGCCCAGCCTGCCTGGGCCCAGCGGGGAGGCAGAGCAGCTCGCCTTGGTCCCAGCCCCCTCAGCAGCCCTGGCAGCAGCAGCAGCACAGCCTGGCCTGCCCGGGGCCCAGCAGGGAGGCAGTGCAGCCCGCTCCGGCCCTGGCCCCCTCAGCGGCAGTGGCGGCGCAGCCCAGCCTGCCCTGGCTTCGGCGGCAGTGGCAGCACAGCCCGGCCTGCCCAGGGCCCAGTGGGGAGCGGTGCAGCCAGTCCCGGCCTCCGCAGCAGTGGCGTCACAGTCCGGCCTGCCTGGGCCCAGCGGGAAGTGGCGAGGTGCAGCCCGGCCTGCCCTGGCCCTGGCCCCGTCCCCCTGCAGTGGCGCAGCTGGCCCCAGCCCCCACAGCAGCAGCGGTGCAGCCCGGCCCCGGCCCCAGCCCCCGCAGAGGTGGCGGTGCAGCCTGGCCCCGGCCCTGGCCCTGTGGGGGAAAAAAGTTTGTGGATAGCCTGCACCCCCGTATAGCCCGCACCCATCCATTTTATTTGTAAAATCGCGTATACCCCATGGGATATATGAATGAAAATATGGTAATTGTGCTTCTGTCTCACAGCATGGCACATTTTTTCAAAGGAGGCTGCTGCAAATGCTCTGTGGTCATTGGGAGTCTCCCTCTCTTCTGCCTCTTTATAGATTCATAGACACTAGGGTTGGAAGGGACCTCAATAGATCATCGAGTCCGACCCCCTGCATAGGCAGGAAAGAGTGCTGGGTTCAGATGACCCCAGCTAGATGCCTATCTAACCTCCTCTTGAAGACCCCCAGGGTAGAGGAGAGCACCACCTCCCTTGGGAGCCCGTTCCAGACCTTGGCCACTCGAACTGTGAAGAAGTTCTTCCTAATGTCTAGTCTAAATCTGCTCTCTGCTAGCTTGTGGCTATTATTTCTTGTAACTCCCAGGGGCACCTTGGTGAATAAAACCTCACCAATTCCCTTCTGTGCCCCCGTGATGAACTTATAGGCAGCCACAAGGTTGCCTCTCAACCTTCTCTTGCGGAGGCTGAAGAGGTCCAGGTGCCCCAGTCTCTCCTCATAGGGCTTGGCCTGCAAGCCCTTAACCATATGAGTGGGCCTTCTCTGGACCCAGGTTATCCACATCCCTCTTCAAGTGTGGTGCCCAAAACTGCACACAGTACTCCAACTGCGGTCTGACCAGTGCCCGATAGAGGGGAAGTATCACCTCCTTGGATCTGTTTGTCATGCATCTGCTGATGCACGATAAAGTGCCATTAGCTTTTCTGATGGCTTCGTCACGCTGCCGACTCATGATCATCTTGGAGTCCACTAGGACTCCAAGATCCCTTTCTGCTTCTGTTCCACCAAGCAGGTCATTTCCTAGGCAGTAGATATGCTGGACATTTTTCCTCCCTAGGTGCAGCTCTTTGCATTTCTCCTTGTTGAATTGCATCCTGTTGTTTTCTGCCCATATGTCCAACCTGTCCAGGTCTGCCTGTAGTTGTTCCCTGCCCTCCGGCATGTCCACTTCTCCCCACAGTTTTGTGTCATCCACAAACTTGGACAGAGTACACTTCACTCCCTTGTCCAAGTCACTGATGAAGATATTGAAGAGTATCGGTCCAAGGACCAAGCCCTGCGGGACCCCACTGCCCACACCCTTCCAGGTCGATACTGACCCATCCACTACGACTCTCTGGGTGCGACCCTCTAGCCAACTCACCACCCACCGGACTGTGTAGTCATCTAAGTCACAGCCTCTTAACTTGTTTACCAGTATGGTGTGGGATACCGTATCGAAGGCCTTCCTGAAGTCTAAGTATATGACATCAAACCCTACTCCTGCGTCCAGGCATTTTGTAACCTGGTCATAAAAAGAGACTAGTTTAGTCAGGCATGATCTACCCGTGCTGGTTTCCCCTCAGCATAATTTGTCCTGCCGGGCTCTCGCAAATGTGAGCCTTGATAATTTTTTCGAAGACTTTGCCTAGGATGGAGGTGAGACTGACTGGCCTATAGTTGCCTGGGTCCTCCTTCCTCCCCTTCTTGAAAATGGGGACCACATTGGCCCTTCTCCAGTCCTCTGGGACCTGGCCCATGCGCCACGAGTGTTCAAATATTCCTGCTAGTGGCTGTGCAATGACATCAGCCAGTGCCTTCAGTACCCTCGGATGGAGCTCATCCGGGCCTGCCAACTTAAAGGCATCCAGTTCTTCCAAGTGACCCTGCACCATCTCTGGGTCTATGCATGGCAGTCTGGTGCCTTGCTGCTGCCTCTCTACAATCCCAGTGAGAGCCTTCTCTGCTTGAGGTTTATATTGTTCTGGTCTTTCTCTTCCTGTCACCTGACCAGCTGGCAGGGCTTGATCCTTAACCCCTGCTCTACTGGACTGCTGCACATGGATGGTTCTGGATTTAAAGAGGCTGTTCTGTTTCCTGGTAACAGGGCTAGGATTCCCTGTTACAGTCCACTAGGATGAATGAATTTCCCCTGAATAGGTAATCTGAGGGCTGCTGTCTCAAAGCACCTTTGAGAGCTTGCGTGTATATTGTAAGTTGGATAAGATGCCATACTGATGTAATGTATTGAACTTTATTTTGCCATCATTTACACCAGGTTAGATCAGGAGCAAAAGTCATTGAAATCTCTGGAAATACATCAGTGTCCAACCAGTGTTGTTATCAGCAGTAGTCCCTCACTGTTGAGGATGATTACTCCCACAGGTCATGTAAAGAGTTGTAAATGGGCCCACTGCTGGATAAGAAGGTCAATCCTAGAGCTGCAAACTCACTGGAAAACTCCACAGGTGGTGGCTAAGGGGAGAATCAGATGGTGGATTCCTTGGTCTTGTTTCTTTCAATCCATTTCTGTCATTTTTCTGCATCAAGGGCAAGACAATTTTCCTCAAAATAAAATGCACCTTCTCTCACAGGGCATCACTATGTAGTCCTGTTCCAGTCTAGTTTTTTCCCAATTTGTGATGTCAATGCCAGGGTCTTGCCTCCAAGTGCCCCATGCACCGTTGGGCCAGGCTGACACCATGGAGGCCCGATGTGTGTCCCTTGTGTGTGGTGCTGGTACCCTGGGTGAAAGCAAGAGTTACCTAGTCCTGCCCAAAGGCACATGTCCCCAGGCCAGGCCAGGCCAGGCCAGGCCAGGCCAACACCACGTGGCACAGGTGGATCTGGGTTTCAGATGGCTGGCATCGTACTGTGCCGGGGGAGGGGGGTGGCTCTGCCAGCAGTGGGCCCTGAGCGGCCGATGGCCACTGCTGCTGTGGAGGAGGAGGGGGAGGGAGGCTGTGTGCTGCGCAGGGGGCAGGCAGGGGACCCACTCCTCCTAAGTAGTTCCCCCCACCTGCACAGTCCTCCCCCCAACGTCCCTGTTTACAGAGCCTGGGTCTGGGTCACTGCTGCAGCAACCTTGCCCTGATCCTCTTTGCCCTAGCATGCTGAGGCAGCATGCTAGGGCAGCAGGGAAAGAGGGTAGCCATACAGATGCTCTGGCCAGTTGCTAGAGCAGTTCCTTGGAGGACCCAGCCTGTAGTTGTCTCAGGTATGCTCTTGGAGTGTTTCCTACACCACTTTTTTCCAGCAGCCTTTTTTTGATACCAGGATTTCCCAGGATCAAATTTAGAGTCTACGTTGCAAATATGTAGCACAGGGAGCATTTTTTTTGTTCCCAGCATGGTTCTGCAGCATCTCAAACTACTTTGAGATGCTGCAACAGGCACATGCATGCTTGTTTGGATTTGCCCAGGGAGTCTTGTTTCCTACATTGGTTTGCCTGAGTATAGGAGTCATCTGCTTCCTCATTCTTTTTTTGGAAGAAGGTGGTAAGTCTGAAAGGTAGTAAATGAGAGGTGGAAAGGACATTTCATGGCTACATTACATATTTTGGTAAACTGTATAGTTTTAAATGACTTTAGGGAAACAATGCTGTGACAGGATCAAAAAGAAAAACATAGAAAAGCAGAAAGAAAGAAAAGGAAAATATAGACTCGGTCTAAAATAAGTAGTATACATGAACAAAGCATGACAACATCAGATGAAGTTCTAGCATGTCATCTACATACCACATCGTTCATAATTTCTTCCTGTTCATGAGTTTTTTTGGAATATGTGCTATGGAAGAACAGTAGAAGCAGCAATACTAATCACACTGCCAATTAAAGTATCATAGCTGGGGTTAGCTAAGGCCTAGTCTGAGGACAGGGTCGCTTCCAGGGATGGAGTTGTAGTTCTCCAAGTACTAGTACTATCACTACATTTTAAAGCGTCAAAAAATAAGGATCTTTTGAAGGCTAAATCCAGCAGTAGCTACTAGCAGGGTTAGTGCGGAATGATTGAAGCTAATACGTTGAGTCTTAGAATGTGACAATTTTAGTCAATGTAATTTGACAAGGAAAATGACTTTCTCTTTCCAATCTAAATTATCAGAGAAAGAGAGATTACCTATAAATTGTGCTCCGAAGTGCCTGGCCCTACCCAGTGAAAATGTATTGGCTTAAAATAATGAAAAATGTTAGCGTTTTCTTAAAAACTAATTTACATTATTGCTTTAATTAATGTTTCACATTACTGATCTCCTGAAAGCCACACTTTATTCTTTTTAGTAACTATGTTGGTCATACAAACAATAAGGGACAATGAATGACATTTTGTATTCAGAGGGCTGGCAAGCTGAATGTTATTTGATTTTTCTTTAGAATAGTTTGATATCCTATACTCTAATGAGCAAAACTAATGGGGTAATTTTCTTTCTATTTTATTGCTAAATGTTGCAATTGTTTCACAAGATTGGAAGAAGGAAAAATCATAAAATATCAAATTAAAATGTTTTGTTTTAATTTAGATCATGGTGTAACAATTTTAGTCTGTCAGGAGGGCCCCATCCCACTGTTTGACAGGTAGTTGGGTTTTCAATTCCTTCCTTGTCTAGATGTGGGAAGAGTTTGAGCTGGTTTATACCTCTAGAGCAATTGTTTCAGTTTGGCTGTATATGCAGGAGAATGATACCACCTTGATTTACACATTAGAAAGGTAGTCTATGTAACCCTAATGGCATAAAAGAAAGAAAGATGAGTTTTGGAAGCACAATTCTGTGGCAAAGCATGGTTCTACAGCAAATTCTGCATCTATTTACTTACAGAATACTCACGCACAACCTTTACACCTCTCCATCCAATGGATAATACACAATATAATATAACATTTTAACATATCATAATATAAAGCATTTTTCTTAGAACTCGATATACTCCAAAAACAGAAAAGAATTTGGTCTTACAAAACTTACACGAAGTAGATAAGGTTTGTGCATTGTTATTTTCTGGATGGATACAAGGAGAACATAGATATTAAGCAATCTGCTCAAGGTCCCCCACTGACAAAGTGGAAAATACAGCCCAAGGGTCTTCATTCCCCTGTCCTAAAACTGCTATAATTCATCAACCAACAGACACTTAAATTGGCGAACCCACTGAATACATCTGAGTGAGCCTCTCAAGGCCCGAATGCAGAATTCAATTTGTGAAAATGACCCAACTCAAAGGACAAGGAAATTTCAGAGGAAGTTTGAAATGTGGCAGGTGCCATTCCTTTGGCATAAATCTCATTTTATAATCTCAGTCCCATGCTGCTTTGTTTTGTATGTAAATCATTTTCTATTATAAAAGTGAGTTTACAGCAATTTTTTAAAGAAATAAAGTTATTCTCATAGAACAATTGGAAGTTTTTCTAATTGCAAGGAATTTTGTTTAATTTGAAGGAGAACTCTTGATATGTGCTATTACATATAAATGAACCTACAGCCAATGATACAGGCAAACTTCTGTCTTGAGTTTTACATGCTGGAGCTACCACCTTTTGACAAATAGGTTTATAGAGTATCAATAGTCTGACTGGTTTTGAGACACTGGGGGTGCATCTACATGTGCAATTAATGCGAAGCAATAAACTTCAGCACATATCATGCCAGAGTTTATTGCTCCTAGGCATTGTATTTACATATGCACCTGGAACCACAGCACATTGAACCAGGTTGGGGCATCTCCACCTGTCAAGGGACCCATGTGGGGGTGGTCAGCCTGCCACCTGGGGCTGCTCCAACCTGATCAATGTGCTGGGAAGGGGCTGGCTGGGGTGTGAGGGTGCTTCAGCTTGGGGCTAGCTAGCAGGCAGCCCTCATACTGAAGTATTCTTGTCCCCCAGCCAGCCCCCTCTGTGTCTACATGTGCATTGTTGCACAGTAAATAACACTGCTGCAGGACAGTACTTGTATTTACATTAACTGATGGTGGCATTTACTAGATTACTGCGACCTAATAAGGCTGCAAGTGTAGATGTGGAGTCTTTACTGTGGAGCTACTTAGGCAGCTCCACAGTAAATGTGTCATATAGATGTGCCCTGGAAGTAGTAATGAGATAGGGATAGGAATGTCTGAAGAGTTTGGTGTATACCTTGGAAAATTTTAAATGTTAGAATAGCGAAGGTTCCAATGGTTTTAGCACATACCTTATGGCCAAGGGCTCTCTGATATTTGGTAGCCAACTTGATATTCTTGCAATTCAATTTTTAGAGGTATAAAACACCCAAGGGTCTCATTGAGTTCAATATCTGAGCCCCACTGGAGAAAACAAAAGGACATGAAAGTGTCAAACTGGGCACTCAACAATAGGGAGGGGAAATTCTGGTCGGTATATACGCTGTGGAAGTAATCTTCTTGTCTCAGTAAAATTCCTAAGTTCTTTGCTGCAGTACAGAAGAAACCCCCCCACAATTCGCACACCGCTGGTTATGACGTATCGCCCCTCCTTCAAACCTGTACAGAAAATCCTCAAACAATTGCAACCCATACTAGAAAGAGACCCTATTCTTAAAAAGATCTTCCCAGAGCCATCAATCCTAGCCTTCAGACAAGCACCGAACCTCGCCAACCTCATCACCAGGAGCAAACTTCCTCAAGCCCAGAACACACCAAAAGGATCCAGACCGTGCCATGACAAGAAATGCAAAACCTGCCAACACATCTCCACCACCCCCACTATTACTACACCTCACAACAGAGCCATCAGCATTCCTGGATCTTACAGTGGTACCTCCAGAAATGTAATATAGCTCATCCAATGCACCAAATGCCCTGATGGAAAATACATAGGAAAGACCAAACAACGACTGTGCACCAGAATGAACACACACCGGAAATCTATCAAAGACAGAAATACCCAATTACCAGTGGGGGCACATTTCTGACAAGAGAGCCACTCTCTCTCCAATCTCTCAGTCCTGATTCTCAAAGGAAACTTACACAACACCTCCCAGAGACGAGCCTATGAACTCCATTTCATCAACCTCCTGGATACTAAAAATCATGGACTAAATATAGACATTGGATTTATGACACATTATAACCTGCCTGACATCTGACTCCCCAGGTATCTCTCCACTATTCATCCCCCTTCTCTCTTTCCCCCTGCTCCCCCCAGCCTGTCTCTCACCCATTGACTCCTCAATCTACATTTTCACTGGCTACCTGTCTTGTATGCATATCAGACCAGCCTCTGGCTTCTTTACTTTTCATTCCATCCAGGAAGAGCACATACCACCTGCAGAAACTTCCTAAGCCTGATGAAGGGTTTTTGAACCTGAAAGCTTGCTTAATAATTGTTTTCCAACTATTTGAGTTGGTCTAATAAAAGATATCAGATTCACCCAAAGAACCTTGTCTGCCTATGTCCTTAGACCAACATGGCTACAACCTACACCCCTGTAAGTTCTTTGAAGACTGGGTTATGATTCTTCCACTTACTGGGGAATTCGAATGTGCTTGAGGCCATGCTTCACTTGAACAGCAGCAGTAGTTTTTCCAAACATAGACGCAAAGAGAGATGATGTGCGCGAGTGAACGAGTGAGCAAGAGATGTACCCTTTTTTTGCTTGCAGTTTTTTCTTTCTACTTTCAGACAGTTTATTAATTACATGTACTGTGAGTGTACTGTGCTGTTAGCAGATTCCTTCTGGGATACTGTTTTGCTCATCATCTAAGTTATTTTTCTTCAGCAAAGAATTGAAACTTTCTTCAATGGAAGAGAATGTACTTTAGGGTTCACCCCCTTCTCCCCCAGAAAAAAAGCATCCAGTGAGTTCCAAAGCGAAGCCAATCTTGATTCATGTGGTACCCAGGTAAAAAACCAAACAAGGTGTTTGCTGGAGCCCTGTGACCTACCTGGAGGCGCATACAGCTTGATGAAGTCTGCTCTCTGACTTTTTCAGAAATACTCTGATTCTAGGTAACTGTTTTTTCCAGGAGCTATGATATCTTGCTATATAAGCTTTAGCATGAAAGCAGATGTCTGGTCCAGAAGCTTTCAGAAGATACATCTGCCCTCAGAGCTGTGCCTAGCTCAGCCCGCTTGCATTTTTTATCTATTTCTTTGAACACATAAAGATCCGTGTGCACACTTCATTTTACAGTTCATTAGATCTATATATGTCCCCTACCATTAACAGCATCTCTAATGGAAACTTGTCTGTCAGTACATAGTGGAGAAACTGCATAGCAAATAAGTAAATACCAAATTCAGAGGAAAACCTAATAATTTTATAAAATGTCTTCACTGAGGACTTCTGCATTGCATTTTTACACATGTAGATTACCTGAATGACTATCAAGATGAGGTCAAGAGGCTCTGAATATTCATCCTGAAAATCAACAACCTTTATCCCAATCTTATGATAGTACCAATGTTTACTTAGCTGTGCTTCAGAAAGGCAAACTAATGATGTGCTATGTAAGAGATGCAGTAGGCTGCAGTCTGACTGAATCTCAACAATGCATATAAAAGATTAAAATATTTATATTAACTCAACTGTGCTTAAGAGCCTTTTAAAGTGTCTTTATAGGATTTATGAGCAGCTGTTTTGTTGTGTAGGTTGGAAAAAAATACCCACTTCCCACTACAGGGTGATCATTAGTTGAACAGCTTGTTCACTGCTGCAGTTTCTGTAAAAACTGAACTGTTGCCCTGCCCTTGTACATTCAACAATAAACACTTTTCTCTGCTTAATCTTCATCACAGTGACAATGAGCCATCCTGCTGCACAACTCTAAGTACCTGCTCTTTCTTAAAACTGTGTTGTGAGAGTACTGACCAGGAGCAAGCAAGCCCTTAATTGTTGGGCATTGGGTTCAGGCTTAGACTTTAAAGGTCAAATTTAATCCAAAGCAACTTTAAATGAGTTTGTCATGAGATTTCTACATTTTTTTTCTTTTTATTAATGACCTGGACATCTTACTGCCACAGTTGCTGAATGATAGAAAAGAACAGAATAGCACCAAAGAAAACGAAATTAGAATCCTCCAAATCAATCCTTAAACCTAAATTCAAAGGAAATTAAGAAATGGTTGGATTAAGAGCACAGTAAGCATAGTAACACAGTAAGTCAGCTTTTTAGTATGCTTGTTTTAAAGTTGTGAGGTTTTCTTCTTCTTATGTTTGTCATTTTATAAAAGTTAAATTTCTGTCCTTGTACAAAGGACACCATTTTCTCATCTTTTCTCATATGGCTTTATGTAAGCTGACATTTGCTGTGCCATTTCTCTCACTCTTAGCTATTTAAAGGCGCTTGCCCAAAGAATCCTTTTGGGACCTGGCTTTCTAGACTCAGGGCTAGTGTTGCTTTCAGGGTTTGAAACCTTCTAACCTCTTCAAAGAAAAGACAGGTTTGACCCCCAAGCCCTTATTTATAACAACCAGTCAGTAGGTGACCATCCCACATGACCTATGGAATATGTTGTGCACTATTTTTAGACACCACAGAACGTGCTCAAGGGCAAATGACACATTCCATGATTAAGAAAGAATTTCTGCAGAAACATTACTCAGTATTAGGAGACATAAATGGACTCACTGAACAATCAAAAATCTGGAGGTTCACATGGTGTCAACTGTCTCTTCCCCCCAAACTCACTCCTTTCTGTATTAATTCTAAGTCAAAAGTTAAAATTAAATGCTTATTATATGTGCATGTGTGTAAATATGTCACATCCATACATGTATGCATATTAGTTTGAGTTCCCACATTATGCCTGCTCTAATTTCATAGATGCTGAAAGATCTACATTTTCATCTGAACTTTTAATTTTGCATATAAAATGGGCATTTATATAGAGCAACCAATCAACTACCAGATTTATGTGTGTAAATACACTCACAAAATCAGAATCCTGAATGATAATGGGGCCAAAATTGACAAATACCTACATTTTGATGATTAAATAATCAGCTTTTTACTTTTCACCATCTGAGTTGGAAAGTCATATTGCTCCTGAAACAGTTGATGAGAACACAGGATCTAGTGGTTTGAGGACAAAACAAGGGGCCAGGAATTACTTAAATTCTAATTGTGTCTCTAATACAGATACCCCCTGACTTTGGGAAGTTAGTTAATCACTTAATATTTAGGTAATTGTTTGGCAGGAATACTCTGGGAATTATAGCTTTTACAATAGTGCAGCCAATTTATTTTGCTTAAAGTGTTATTAAGATCTTCAAGCTACTGGTAGGCAAAAAAAAGAAAAACAACTTTACATCTATTTTGTTTTGAAATATATTTTGTGCAGCTTGTAAGTGTATATGTTCTTTTAGGAATCACTAGTGCCACCCCAAATCATATTAGCTGTACTGACATCATGGGGAGCAGATGTAGTCAGACACTTTTTAACATAAAGGTTGTACAGGCTGACCCCTGACAATTTGCACTGTTTTAAAAAAAATGTCTCTTTTTAAGTACGTTTTTTTTTTTTTGGTTAACTGGATTTCAGTTCACCTTTAAGAAGTACATAGATGATAAAGTGCAAAGAAGTCCATTTCATCTGCTAAAGATCAACATCTGCATTACAACAACGTGTTGCTGGCAATTTTGGTTTGTGGCCACTTCTCCTGAGAATTAGTGTTGCTTTGCAGTTATACATTTGAGGGGATTTTGTTTGTTTGTTTGTGGTTTCTGTTTTGTTTTTTTACAAACCTTTCGATAGTCTTCTTTTGCAGTTGTTTGACTTGCAATGTTTGCATGTGGTTTCTGCTAAATTGGACAGCTTAAACATTTACTACTGTCAAGAAACAACCCTTTAGGTCTCAAGAATAAAGTTGAACCCTTTGGTTCCTTGAATGTCACTTCTAGATTGTAACTGTGCACTGTTCTCCACTACAGTTTAGAGCATTTTCATTTTAAACACTGACTTTAAAGGACTTATAACTCAGTAACTGAATATGTTCCTGTCTGAGACTGTGGATGCCAAAATTCAGTCAAGAAGCTCAAATGTTCTCTCTCACTGTATATATTAAGCACATATTATACTCATGCACATGCATTAACACACAATAGAGATAAAACTCAGGGGAAAATGATGTTAACTATTTTTAAGCAGAGAGACGGCTGAAAATAATAAAAGTTAATGACAGATAGCAGAAGGAAAGCACCAGGATTTAAAAATTTGCCTCATGCATTTTTAGCTGAAATGCTCTTATTCTGTGTTGCCATGCTGCTTCTTCACTCTATTCTCCAACTTTACCTCTTTCAACAGATAATTCTTATTTTGTTATGATTATTGATTTTTCCTGTCCTACTAGCAAACTATTTCTCTGGAAATTTTCCTACTACCACAGGCTGTGATCTGTGATCTCACCAGGCCTCACAAGCTAATTACGGTCAGATCTGATCTTAACAGGGCAAAAGAAAAAGTGGTATTGTTGATTCACTCTTTCCTTTGCATAAGTCTTAGCATGGAGCAAGTGAACCTGTACCCTTTTAACCAAGAACCACTATTATTCTTAACTATTATGGAATCATTAATATATTTTGCAAGTATAGAACTACTACCCTTAGCATCACAATCAAATTTGGGTGATTATTTTTCCTATTAATTTATCCTGTGGTATCAATTAGTGAGACCAGTGATTCTCAACCAGGGTGTCATGGAACCCTGGGGTGTCATAAAATCCTTTTAAGGGTGCCATGGGGTGTCATGCAATATTAACACCGTGGACTGTGTAAATTGTGTAGGGCTTTTGGTTGTAGCCGTGTTGGTCTAAGACCATAGGCAGGAAAGGCTCTTTGGGCAGATGTGATATCTTTCATTAGATCAATTGAGTAGTTGGAAAAAAGCAGCTGGAAAAAAGTTTTTGGAGTCTCAGACCAGCAGAGACTCCCTATGCCTGATGAAGGGTGACTGCACCCGTAAGCTTGCTGAGAACTTTTTCCCAAATACTCAGTTGGTCTAATAAAAGATATCATATCTACCCAAAGAACCCTGCCTGCCTAAATTGTGTAGGTGTGCCTACACATGATTCACAAGATCAATCCAGATAACTCAAACAGGAATCCATAATGTCAAAAAACATTCTGACCTTTAATTTGCAACAGGACAATTGCTCTATTATTTTTCTGTATTAAAAATGAATGAAAGATAAGAGCAGACATTTTCCAAGGGGTACATTTAATGTAACAAAGGGTGTCTTGAGTCTACAAAGGTTGAGAGCCAAGGAGATAGACTATTCTTCCTGCTTCCTGTTCTAAATTATTCTGTAGTCCACTGTGTAGTGATAAAACATCTGCTGTAGTTCAGACGTAAAGGTATGGAATGTATATTATTGGATCATTTATAGTATTGGACTCTGTCTAGGTAGGCCAGAACTTGAAGGAATGGCACTTTCATTTGGACATGTAAATAAAATGTCCATATTTTAAGTACTCAGTGAGTGCATCTACACATACAATTAGCATGTAACAATACACTCTGGTGCAGTTGTGAACACATTATACTTCAAAGCTTAAGCCAATCTTTAACTATTGAGAGAACAGGATGTGATGTAATGTGCATGTACCTGTGTGTGTGCATAAGCAGTGCAGAGCTTCCCAAATCTACCAACTGTGGCATTTGAACACCCTCAACACAAGAAGCTGGACTAGAAGGACCTATAGCTTATGTTATTTTATATAATCATATTCAATATTTAGTTTTAATCAATGGCTTTTTAACAAGTGTATGCAGAAAAAATATTTGAGGACAAAATAAGGAAATACCTTTACCATTCTAAAGAGAGAATAAATCTCATTCCTCCATAAAAATGAAATTACTGTTTGAGGAAAAAGACAAGGTAAATTAAATGTGTTGTTACTTTCAGTTATATTGATAAAACAAGGAACTCTATCTACTTAGTACTGGGATGTTCAAGCCTGGTCCACAGACCAAATTCAGCCCATGAAGCCATGCCATCTGGCTCACAGCAATTCAGAGGGTTAACAAATTTGGTGATGGGGGAACAGTAGAAGTAAGTGCCGCTCCTTTGCTGCCAGATTTCCATACCCATGTGGAGCCCGGCAGGCTAGAGAGCATGCTGGATTCACACATGGAGGTGGTCTGGGGCCTGATCGGGGGACACAGGGGAGGCCCTGGGAGGCAGCAAGGGGCCCAGGAGGTGGTTTAATGTTCTGGGAGGCAGCATAGGGCTGAGGGAGGTAGCGCTGGTCTCTAGGGCTAGGGACAGACATTACACTTAAACCGGTTTAAGTGATCAGAAACTAGTTTAAACCTGCAACAGAACAGATGTTCAGTGCACATAAACCAGTTTGAAAATGGCTGAAACTGGTTTGAGACAAACCTGGTTGAATGTAGTATCAGACTTAACTGATTTGGCTCAAATCAGTTTATGCAATGTCTGTTATAGACCCTTTGCTGGTTTAAGACAAACCAGACTCCTCCAGCATCCCAGCATGCTCTCTGGACTGCGTGGGACTCTGTGTTCCACAGAAGAGCTGGCCCCTCCCCTCTGCTCCCTGGCTGGAGCTCTGTCAGAGACTTGCAGACACAGCAGGGTTTACTAGCTTCCCTGTGCCCCCCTCCCCACTCCTTCACCACTTGCTGCTGAAGCAGAGATCCTTTCCTCCTCTCTCCCACAGCGCCTTAACACACACACACAGTCACCTGTCATGAGTTTTGTTTGTCAGCAGCTTGAGGTGCAGTTTCTCAGAAACCCCTGCACCTATGTCTTTGAAATCTGGCAGGTTTCATGGCCTCAGCAGGAGCTAGCCTGCCTGCAGTTTTCACCTTGTTGCACCTTAACACACACACACATGACATGAGTTTTGCTTTCAAGACTTTGAGCTGCAGTTTCCCAGAAACCCCTGCACCTATCTCCTTGAAACTTGGCAGGCTTTGCTGTTTTCATCCAAATCTGCCAGAAAGAGACAAAGTTATAGGTGATTTTGTGCTTCCCCATTAGGTCCTATGGGTGAAATGGCGAAACAGTGTTGAAACAGCGAAACGGTTTCGACGAAACAAAATGGAACAGCACTTCAAAATGAAATGAAACTCGAAACAAAACACTATTCCATGAAACGGTGAAGTGGAAGTCAAAACAAAATGGTGATGTTTCGCACAGCTATATTAGAAGGTACTGTAGGGATAACACTGGCATTTCCAGGGACAGAGGTGCTAGATAGTTCACTGACGGAACTAGATTTTTGTAGATATAAAAACAGGGGGGAAAAAAAACTTTCCAAATGTATTAACCAAATATCAACTCTCAACATGAAGCACTCCAGAAAAAGAAGATACACCTGTTTCATGAGAGGAAAAGCTATTTGTGTCCAGAGTTTATTCATATGAAAATGTCCATATGAAGATATAACCCCTGGGGTGATTTGTCACTGAGTAACTGGCAGCATAAATCAAAGGCGTCTCAGGGAAGTTTTAATATCTCCCAAAACATCCAGAAAAGGTGTGTATGTGGGTGTGTGAAATTCACTAACCTTGGGAAAGATGCCCTTCTGTTTTTTTTGCCTCCTTGAGGAAATACTCACTCACCCTTTACCTCAGGTGCTAGTCAAATTTCCTGAAATGAAAAACAAACCAAGAACCGAGAGAGAGACATTAATTACATTAGAGACCAAGGGAGTGACACAGTTTTCCACATAATATGGAAGAAAACAATTCAAGATGTTTGTAATGGCAAAATAGTACCCTTAGTCTAAAGGCTATGACTGCAGCCTGTAAGTGGGTAACTCAGCAGGTGCTGAGGGCCAGCTCAGGGCCTGTGATCTACTTAAGCTTGAGAGACTGAACTATTACTGTAACCAAACTAGGATAATCTTCAGTACATTCTAACATTTATTTCTTGTCATATACAGTCCTGGAAGAATTCACAAAGAAAAAGTAGTCCTACTACACAGTAAATAAGGGCCGTACTGCCCAAGGGTGCTAAGCTTTTTCCGTTCCCATGAATTTCAGTAAGAGTTCAAGCCACTCAGCACCTTCCAGGAATCATACAGCATTTTGCAGGATTTGGCACTAAGTGCTTAAAACTAAGCTTTGCAAGCACTTACCACATTACTTAGTCAAGTGACAACACTGTAAAATCACAGCCAGCAGTTATATTTTGCATATAAATCCAGGGAACTGCTAATAGCCACACAGTTTCAACAGTTCTGTTGGAAAAAAATGGTTTATAAAACATTTTTGGCAGCTTTATCAGATGATTTTAGAAAAGAACAGGCAAAAAAAGGTGTCCTAAAATTGGTGGGGGTTTTCCCCCTGCATTTACCTTTTTACCCGATCCAACTTTGACCAGCATGACTCCTTCATATTTTTAACCTTATGTCAGTTACGCAACAAAAGGGTTGATTTGACAAATTCAAGAATTATGGCTCGGGCAGAGCATAACTACAAATGGCTATTATTTGAGAGACATATGTAATTTCAGAGTTCTTTTCTCCAGAGGAAAAATACTTAGTTTGTTTTTAACCACAAACTGGCTAGAGTACTCCATGTTTTCTTTAACTGTGATTTCAGCAAAGCCTGTGTTCTGTCTGCTGTGATGTATCTGAGTGCAAACAGCCCACTGTTAGCCATTATGTACCTATTAGCACTGATTACTTTCTGATAGCTCTTCACCAGTTGGTTTCACTCACTTTGACAGATTTGGTGCTTTGTTTAACCTTTAAACTAGTGGGGCAATAACACTGCTGACAGAATTGGAGAAATAATTAAGGAAAACTTAGCCAAGGCATAAGAAAACAACTGTAACAAGGCAGGTCTTTCTCTTAGATTTGAAAAGTTGTCAAATGACATTCTGAAAAAAAGGATTGAGTATCCATTGCAATGACGATAGTACAATACATCGTAATTATGGTTATTTCCAGTTTAATCTGCAGGAATCCAGTTTAAAGCGATTATTACTGCTTTACTAATCTTTTTTTTTCTCTGTAGGTACATACTGCCTAGGTCAGGAAGTAATTTATTTCAACATTTATTATAGAATATATTATAGTGGAAGGAATACTAATAGCTTAGAAATTGTTTCTATTTTGATTCATAAAGGAGAAAAAAAAGGCATGATACTTTTAAAGCATTGCCTGGAAACCTGTTAAAAGGAACATCATCAACTTAAAGTCACACTTGTTGTTTTTTTCAGTTTTTTTTTATAAACTAATGCTCTTAGAATGTAATGCCCAAGATTACCTTAAATGAAAGAGATTAGATGGCAAATATCATTGGTTGTTTCTCCTGCCTCAGTTTGTTTCTTTGCTATTCTTGACAGTTTTTTTCAGGGGCGAAGTACATTCCACCCCCATTGAGCCCAATCATTAGAGGGCAGAGAGGATGGGTAAATGAAATTCATCTTTCTGAGGCCAGGGTGTGGGGCTACCTTGTTGCTAGTCTGAAGTCCCTCTGCGTCGGCTGCATGGAACACTGGATCCTTATATTACCTCTTGTCCTACCCCAGACCACCATCAACCCACGTGCCAAGCTTTCATAGGCTGGTATTACTTCTGACACAACTGCAGTCCAGGCAAGTGCTGTGGAGGGTTGTTTACTGCCTGAATTAGGGATTAATTTCACCCTTTGTACATAGTGAAGTCAACAGTGTTCACTGTATAGTCAGCTTGGACTTTTCCCCTGTTGTTTGAACCAGTCTTTTACCCTGCAACTGAGAACGAAATATATTCTTCTAGGATAGGATAATGTGACCATAAAATCACAAAAATTGGGAGGAAGACTCATGGGCAAGGATAGTACCTTTAAGTACTTTAAAGAGTCACACCATCTACTTTAAATCTCATCAGTTTCCATAAATGAGTTTAAAGGCTTTAGTCTTGCACGGAGAATGATTCAACCTGTTTTGGAAGAAATACCGTGCTCCCTTTTATGATCAGTATATGCTCAGGTTTATGATCAGCATAATTTTCACAAAAGCAGAGTGAATAGGCAGAGTTCTCAAAGCCAGCATGACTTTTTATAACAGATTCAGCTCAAGTTTAAGAAATTTAGATTTTGTAACTGGCAAGGAAGTGTTGCCTCAAAAAGAAGTCTGCCTTTGTATTTTTTTTTGGGGGGGGGATCTTTTTGTGATGTGTTCTGCAATTTTTTGCAATATTTTTTGTAATTCAGTTAAATGTGAGACTGTAGGTCAAGCCCCCTTTTTGTCATCCTGTGTAGCCAGCACAGGCATGCAAAACCCAGAACTCTTGAAAAAAATGTTTCATTACTGCGTATAGATAATTATAGTCTAAAATGTATTCCAATAAAGTAGCCAAAATAGTTTGCCTGATCATTAATAATTGAACAGTTTGTTAGACATTAAATTATAATGTATTCATTATTTTCCTCAGGTTGACTAGAGTATTACATAATATGATGTATTTATAATCTCTGTCTCCTGTTGCTTTAGTTATACTTTCATTGGCCATGATAATAATAACTAGAATAGGTTATTTACCCTTTTTGTCAGATGTAAAGCATTGACATCAAGCAAATAGCACAGTTGTCTCTTTATTAAGTATGGTAACCATTCTAATTCAGTGTCTTTTCATCAGTCATTTATCATCACTTTTACTGTTCCTAGTATTATTTCTTATGCTAATTGCTCACTGAAATGCTCCTATACTATATAACTGCATAAATATTTCCTGGAAAAGAAGTTCAGCATTTCCAGCAGCTCAGTTTACGTTCTCCTCAGCAAAACACACTCTTTGTACACTTGGACAGCAAAAATTTAATGTAGAGTGAATTTATTCTTGGCCATACAAACATAATGTAATTTTTAATGTGGTTTCTGCACTTTAACAGCCTCAGTGAATGGAAAAGGCTACAGTACATAGATGTTTAAAATGATTTTTTTTCCTGAATGGAAATCAAGCTTCTTTATTTACCTACAATGGGAGCAATTTTGTTGGCATCATTCAATTTTTTTTTAATCTCTCTAAAAATGTGGTTATATTTTATTTTTCTCTATATGAAACATTTTTTAAGCACAACTGAGAACTGAAAAAGCTTTGGGCATCACATTTTTCACCTTTGTGCATTAGGTCTCTTGACAAATATGATACTGTGTAAAGGAACAGAGAATGATGTTTTTCTCTTACAGTATATGCATTCAAAATCAACTTTCTCTCATTGAAAAGTGTGCAACATACTTGACACCTCAAGAGGGTGTACTAGTAATGAGGGCAGGGATAAAGGATTAAGAGGTGTGTTAATTAGAGTAATTATAGTACAAGTTGTTGCAGCACTGAGGAAAAGTATAAAGTAGCCATACGTTATTGTTTTAAAATAGAGCTTTATTATTAAAGGTATATGAGACAGTTTGTGGCGAAAAATAATATTATTTAATATGACACAGCAGACTGATAATGTTGCAGGAATAAATGGAATTGGGTCATTATATGTAAACTGAAAACCCCTTCCCTGACTGTGAGTCTAGAGCACTTATACATGAATTCATAAACCCCAGACCAAATGGATTGGTTAGAGATCAGCAGCCACATGAATTTCTCAGTAAATGTCTCTCACCCCATTGCCACTTTTTTCAGTACTCCATATGCTAGATTGCAAACTACAGATTTAGCCCTTTTGCCCAAAGGCATCCGAACCTGTGAAAAGCCTAGCTGAAGCACTGTCTATTGTTCATTGACAACTTGTCAATTTACTTCCAGGCAAAATAACTCATAAACATGATAAGTAAGGCAGATAAAACAAGAATTCTTTCACACTTTGCAACTTTACTGCAAAAATGCCTTATTTTCTATAAATGTGTGAAATCTCCCCTCAGAATTGTGACTGTGCATTGAACTTTAAAACTGTGTGGAAACAGCACATGCATTTCACAATTTCTGTCTATAATAAGATGGATGTTAAATATTAAAGATGCATTAAAAGTGATAAAATAAAATATTTTTAAAGGTTCAACATTATCATGATGCTAGCTGGTTCCTTGAGTTAATAAAAGCTCAAAATAGGGATAATCTCCAAAAGACACATGTTTGAATTATACCCTCTAAATTGACATTTTATATATTTTTAATGGCTATTATTCAAAACTTTTCTCTGTTCAGAAGTAATAATAAAAAAAATCCCCTACTTCACATGAGTCCAGTGAAGTATTAGTATATACAAATCAACATGCTAATTCGGGGTTTGCTCATGTTGTATTTGTGTTTTTAATTTTCACAGAGATAAGCATACTTTCATATCATGCCATACAATCTGACACAAAGTTTATATTACTCATATACACTCTTGTGGGTTAATTCATGCATGTACAATTGAATTAATATTTGGAGGGAGGATTTAAGTGGGGTGCTTCTTTGCATTGTGAGCATAAGGGGACTCTCTAAAAAATGGCTTCTAAAATATCATTATTGTATAGTTAATAAAGCTGACAATTCTGCTTATAATGCTATCAACAATCCCTTCCCCACTTCTTTGTTCTTACTCTTGCTGCCTCTCACCCTATACTAAAATTTTAAGGCCTTGAGCACAGCAATTGTCCTTTCTTATACATGTGTGTGCAGCATCTAGCACACACTGGCTCTGACTCTTGACCATGTTCTCCAGGCATTACTTCAATGCAAATGAACTGTGATGTGAAATAAGATTATTAAAGATTTCAAAATAAGATGCTAGTAATTTTTAGTTGATTGCAGGTTGCCAACATGCTGGGCACAATCCTGCAGTTCACTATTGATGTGACTAAATTTTTCATGTGCATTCACACTTGCCCATATGCAGACAGCTGAGGCTCACATGTGGGTCATTTCTAATATCAAATGTTTTATTACAGATACTAAACATTTCAAAAAAATATTTAGGAATTTTCCTCTTAATCAAATCATAATGGATTTGAACTTTTAAAAAAGTATTTGCATTATGCATATCTTATTTATATTACATGATTTTTTGCCACTTATAATTAGAAAAAAGAAAAACTATAATGTGACTATATCATAATCAATTGATTCATTACAAAAAATCACATTCTATTTATACTGCATATTAGTAATTTCGGTTAATGCTTTGTTTATAGTTTTTTATCCTCAGGTAATGGGAATCTGTTACTGTGTTCTCAAGATTTTAGTTTCAGTGTCACCGAAAAGATGGGACAGAAGATCTTGGAAGATGCACAGTTAATTTTGGTACATGATTTATATAAATCTGGGTAGTGACATGTAATTCTTAATGCTGTCTAATATGGAAAATCCAAACAGATCACATTTGTATGTACAATCACATAGACCATGCTTGAATTACAAAGGTATGATAGTTAGCGACCTCACATATTCATGCTTTTCTTTCTTTTGCCCTTTCTGCAGATACTTCTTCCTCAGATTACATTTTCCCCCATTCTAGTGATGGCATTTGCTTGGAACACTTCCAACAAGTATGCTGGAAGACTCTAGTGTAGTTAAAACTTGAGTACAAAAAGATGGATAAGAAGCATGACTGCAAGCTAGTGTCCCTATGCTAGACATAGCTGTTGCTGAAAGTAAGTAAGTTGTATTGCGATTTGTCATGGCACTGATGATCCAATTCATTGAAACCTGTCTCCCCCTTGTCTGCCCATTGATGGTGCAGGACAAGGGGTGATGTATTCTCTTGGGGCTTGGGGGGCCTGGTCCTGCTAATGACAGGAATTGCCAGGCAGAATCAGGACACTGAAGCCTGAAAATGCCTGCCTGCCTCTCCTGTCTTACCCAGATGTGCTCCTGCAATCTCTGAGGATGTGTCTGGGTAAGCAAAGAAATGCTGGACTTCCCTGCTTACCCAGATGTGCTCCCAGAGAGCCTAGGGGCGTGCCTAGGTCAGGGGCTAACCTCAGGGTTTCCGTCAGGGTTCCTCCGCTTACTCAGATGGGTCCTGGCGATTCTGGAGGTGGGTCTAACTACGCAAGTCCTGGTGCGGAGGCATCATGCTAGGATCTGCACAGGCTTTCCTTGCTTATGGAGACACATGCCTGGAAATTCTAGGGCAGGTCTCCAGAAGTGGGGAACCCAAACTTCCCTGTTTATACAGAGGCAACCTGAGGTTCCCTTAGGTGCTTCTCTGTAAACGGGGAAAGCTGAGCAGGTGCTCTAAGCGCTTGAGAGCCCTCAAGCTCTCAGAGCACATGCCCGGGCTGGCTCTCAGGCCAGCACCTTCTCTTCCTCATCAGAACAAATAAATATCCACCACAATTAAGCAAAATCATTTATTACTACCTTTTGTCATGCCACTGATTTGCCCCTGATGTGGCATGGTAAAGGGTAGGGACATCTATTTGCTCCCCATTTGCCCTACCAATGATTTGCCCTACCATTAAAATTGTTATGGCAGCAAAAATGTCGATGGCTGTTTCTACACCCAGAGTAAAGACAGAGAAAAGGTTACAGTGCATGATCCGAGGTGAATGGTACTTATCAATAATACAAACTGACTAACAATCATGTGGCTTACACTCTATCAGATACTTGAAGGAATCTTTGGATAGACAGTCCCCAACAATTCATAGGCTGATTTTTTTTTTATTTTATTTTTTTTACACAAGGTTTCCATTGGGCAAGGTCTGAATAGTAAATAAACTAATAAAATAAATACCTACATATATACTTAAGATACTGAAAACAGCTTATCTGCAGACAATTCATGAGAGAAAGAAAGCATATTTTTTCCAAATATCACAAATTATTTACTATTTTTTGTTTTACTATCTGAGTCAATAAGTCTCTGTTACTGCTCCAGTAGTAACTAATGAATGTAGGAGGACAAGCTGGACAAGACAAGTAGCAGAAACAACTTAACAAACTTATCATATGGGAATTCTTACAATATTCCAAACTGCAATTTACTCAAAGGCCTACAGTTAAACGGTTTTACTTTTGAGTATTTCTACAATAATGAGAAGGCACCACAAATGAGTTGCAAAGGAATAAGACCAGATTGTATATAATTCTGAGTACTCTGTATTTTTTTTTCATTATTTTTTTTACTGACATTGCACTCAGTGCCATAAGGCTGCAAAGGGGCCTGAAGATCACAAGTGGATACATCTATATTAAGTTACCATTTTGGTTACACATGTGATGACTTTTTAAAAAGTAATTTTTATCCAGGATGAAAATTGACCATTACAGCTGTTTATATAACTGAATAAAGTGTTGCCATGGGCTAGTTATGAATTGCCTCCATTGTAACAGCTATTTCTCTTTTTCATAGAGAATAGCATCACTTCATAAGCAGAGAGAGGGCAGGGCTTTTCTGCTAAAACAGGCTTTGGATTGCCTGAAGAAAACCATGGTGAATTGGCAAAATGTCTTGAGTGCTCACAAGACTTCAAAGATTGCTTTCTGGTGGTGAGATTTGATTTGATTTGATACATAATTCTACATGAGACATTTGATAAATTAAAATGTATATTCTCTGATGGAAAACTGGAAACTGCAGGATAAATGGGTCAGTCAGTTACTCTTTGGTATAAAATATTCTTATTACCATGTATTAATTTTTAAATTAAAAATGTTTGATTTGACATTTACACTCTACCAGTTCAGAAAGCAAATACATTAGCTCTGGATTAAAAGATTTAATCATTTTTAGTTTGTTTTATTTCTATTTTTTGGTGCCAAGAATATTTTATAATCTCATCAGCTATTAGAAAGCTGCTTTATTTTTGGGAGGTGATGAGTACCTTGTCCAGGAATGGACTGTTCTCCAAATGAACTGAAATAATCCAGTGATTAAACTCATCTCTCTGAACCTGCTAGGCAAATACATATAGGGAAGGGGTTAAACTGTGACCTGGTCACTCTCCACTTGGTCCAGACACCATGGGGTTGGGGGAGAGACGAGATTTATCAATTCTTGAGAGTGGAGAAGAGCCTCCAGTGGTGCCCAAGCACAACCTATCATATGACATGGCAGAGACAGGGAACTGACTGCTCCATCATTATCATCAGCAACTGAATATAAGAAGAGATGAGAGCCCCAAAAGACTAAGGGCCAAATTCTATGCTGGTGTAAGCAAGTGCCAATTCATCAAAATCAATATAGTTGTGCTTGTCTGTGTCAGCAGTGATTATTTCCCCCTTATTTTAAATTCCTTTGCACCACTATTGAAACAGCAGCTAAGGCAGAAGGTGGTAATTGTAGTGAAGATAAATAGAAACAGGTGAACACAGAAACATCTGTCTCCTCACATACTAGTTTAATAGCAGTGGGGAGTCTACTTTTACAGCTTTTAGTAATTTCTAATTTGAATTAATTACCGTGTGTTATGGTTTGGAATATTGGCTAGTCAATTTAATAATTTTTCCTTTAGGAAATCAAATTGTTAGCATTATGCCTAGTAGAGTCCTGTGAAGCCTGGCAGCTCAGGCTGCAGGAAGCTGGTGCTGAGTAACAAGCATCAAGCCCCCACAGGGATGCAGAACATTTATATATTTTATTGAGTTCTAGGAAGTCTTTAGAGGTAAACACTAACTTTGTATTAGCTTGGGACATAGACATTACTGTCAGAAGCATGCATGTAAACACAAACAACCCTTCAATGTAGTTATTTAAATACTTGTGTGGTATCCATTTCCATAGCATCTAAGTACTTTGCAAAATATTAGTAAACAATAGTTTTACCCATTTGGCAGAGCAGTAATAGAGGCACAGAGAGATGAAGGGTTTGTGGCAGGCAGATCGTGCCTGACCAATCTAGTCTCTTTTTATGACCAGGTTATGAAACGCCTGGACACAGGAGGAGGGGTGGATGTCGTATACTTAGACTCCAGGAAGGCCTTCAATACGGTATCCCACCCCATACTGGTGAACAAGTTAAGAGGCTGTGACTTGGATGACTACACAGTCCGGTGGGTGGCGAATTGGCTAGAGGGTCGCACCCAGAGAGTTGTGGTGGATGGGTCAGCTTCGACCTGGAAGGGTGTGGGCAGTGGGGTCCCGCAGGGTTCGGTCCTTGGACCGATACTCTTTAATGTCTTCATCAGTGACTTGGACGAGGGAGTGAAATGTACTCTGTCCAAGTTTGCAGATGACACAAAGCTGTGGAGAGAAGTGGACACGCCGGAGGGCAGGGAACAGCTACAAGCAGACCTGGACAGGTTGGACAAGTGGGCAGAAAACAACAGAATGCAGTTCAACAAGGAGAAGTGCAAAGTGCTGCACCTAGGGAGGAAAAATGTCCAGCACACCTACAGCCTAGGGAATGACCTGCTGGGTGGCACGGAAGTGGAAAGGGATCTTGGAGTCCTAGTGGACTCCAAGATGAAAGTGAGTCGGCAGTGTGACGAAGCCATCAGAAAAGCCAATGGCACTTTATCGTGCATCAGCAGATGCATGACGAATAGGTCCAAGGAGGTGATACTTCCCCTCTATCGGGCACTGGTCAGACCGCAGTTGGAGTACTGCGTGCAATTCTGAGCGCCGCAATTCAAGAAGGATGTGGATAACCTGGAGAGGGTCCAGAGAAGGGCCACTCGTATGGTTAAGGGCCTGCAGACCAAGCCCTACGAGGAGAGACTAGAGAAACTGGACCTTTTCAGCCTCCGCAAAAGAAGGTTGAGAGGTGACCTTGTGGCTGCCTATAAGTTCATCACGGGGGCACAGAAGGGAATTGGTGAGTATTTATTCACCAAGGCGCCCCCGGGGGTTACAAGAAATAATGGTCACAAGCTAGCAGAGAGCAGATTTAGATTGGACATTAGGAAGAACTTCTTCACAGTTCAAGTGGCCAAGGTCTGGAACGGGCTCCCAAGGGAAGTGGTGCTCTCCCCTACTCTGGGGGTCTTCAAGAGGAGGTTAGATAACCATCTAGCTGGGGTCATCTAGACCCAGCACTCTTTCCTGCCTATGCAGGGGGTCAGACTCGATGATCTATTGAGGTCCCTTCCGGCCCTAACATCTACGAATCTATGAATCTATGAAGGGTGCCATTTTAAAAGGTATTTTAGTATTTAGCTCCTACCAAAATGAAACAGAATAAGACACCTAAACATCTTTAGAATTCTTAATGCCACACAAAGGCACAGAGGAAGTCTGAAGTTTATACGTGAGCTTGGAATTTGAATTCCCTCTGGGAAATTAATAGCAAGAACAATAGCTGGTAAGTAATTTATTTAAAAGTAATGTAGGCCAACTTCTGAGATCCTTACACAGACTGATTCCCATTGCACCATTAACTTTTCAGCAGCACCCTCCACTTAAAATCAATGAGGAGTTCTAACTCAGGCGTGATGCCAAAATACAAATGGAAAATGGTCTGAGTAAGTACTGAAAAGTAAATAAAAATACAGACTAAGGACCTCAAGTTTTTTGCCCTCTCTACTAAATTGTGTGATAATATAAAATAGACATTTGGTCAAATTCTGTCATCACTTAGCTAATGTTTCAGTAAACTTTTACTAAGTATATTGAAGGCACAGCATTTTTATTTACAGAATGAACACCTATAGTGGACTCTAGAAAACATCTACTTTACATTTATCAGAAGTCCAACCCAGTAATTAGCATAGTCATTAGTAGGCATGTCTACATGTTCATTAATGTGCTTTAGGTACTATACATTAAGTCTAGTACCTCCATTGTGAGGTACTAGAAAAATGCACATTAACTTATTTTAACGCACATTAGTGAAAGAGCACTTTTGTGATGCTTTAATGTCCATTAAAATAAGCTAATGCGCATCAAAGTGCATGTGTGGATGTGCTACTGTGTAGTAACACAATGTCTGTCTTTTCAAATAATACCCATAGGAGCGGATTGACACAAGAAGGTTTACACAGGGTGTAAGTTGCCTAACTAACTGGGCAAATCATTTTCACTGTTGTAACATGCTTTAAAGATTTCCCCTGGTCTTTTCGTGAGGTACAGAAGCTCCAGACAAGACTTTTTTTTTCCTGGCGCATAGCTCTTTACTTACTGCTTGCACAAAAGCCCACATAGGGATGTAGAACATTTATGTATTTTATTGAGTTCTAGGAAGTCTTTAGAGGTAATCACCAACTTTGTATTAGCTTGGGATATAGACATTACTGTCAGAAGCATGCATGTAAGAAAGAATGGAGAAAGACTACCAACTATGGGCATGTTGCTACAGAAAAATCAGAAGCCCATAGTTGGTAGTCTTTCTCCATTCCCCCAAAGCACTTTTCTATGCAAATAATTCCACTTAAATATATGCATTATGACACACTTAACATGTAGAGTCCCATGTCAGTGTTCAATATATCATTTAGGAGTCAGGTTTTTAGTTCAAATAATTAAATACAAATGTAGGATTAACTTATTTATTGATTATTTTGTTATTTTTTAACTCCTGTCTTCCCACAAATCCTTGAACACTGCTTTTTGGGTCAAGTTCTCAACAGATTCTGTAATGCACATCTTTACTCAATCCATGAAATCTACAAGAGTCTAAAAGAAAATAATTCCTTAGGTGTATCCAGTGTTGAACCTGTTTGTAGCAATTATATCACCTAATGGAATGGAGTAGTGAATATGGTCCACTGTGGGTTCATCTACATATAAAATTAGTGTGGCTGTGTAAACTCTGGCACAGTTTACACCAGAATTTATTGCTCCCAAGAGCAGCATTTACATGTATGCCCAGGGCCGCAGCATGTTGAGCCCAGCTGGCAGGAGGTTTAGGGGGTCAGCCTGCTAGCCCATGGCTGCTCTGCCATGGCTTAACGTGCTGTGGAGGGGTTGGCTGGGGCACAAGGGGGCTACAGTGTGGGGCTAACAAGTAGTCAGCCCTTGTGCCCCGGCTAGCCCCAATCACCATCTACACATGCGGTGAGGTAGAGTAAATAGCTCTGCCATAGGATAGTACTTGTGTTGGGCAGTACTATCTTAGAGCAGAGGTAATTAGTTTACTTTGGCTTAATAATGCTGCACATGTAGACAGTGACACTATTGTGGAGCTAATTATTCAACAGATGTCCCCTGTCATCCTTTATGCAAGATATGAGCTGGTGAGTCTGGCTGGTATATAGCCCTGTCAATATTACCATTCTCATGCCTAACCCCAGATAGGTCTTTCTTACCACTCAGCTGTGTAGAAAGGGCGCAGTTTGCTTCCTGTGTTTTCATGAATGCAGAAATGTCGGTAGATTCTCAACTGGTATAAATTGTCATAGCTCTGTTGACTTCAGTGGATCCATGACAATACATACTAGCTGAAAACCTGAGCTGCTATTTTGGATGCTTTCCCATAGAGTAGTTTGGAGAAGTTTGCTTGTTTTTCTAAATTATTCTACACACGGTATGTAATATCCCCATGCATGTCTGTAGTGTGCATTCATTCATTCATTCAGAAATTGTAAGTTACATACCTTTCACAGGAACAGTGTTACAAGCCATGCCCTTCCCTGAAGTTCAGCTGTTTACAGGGGTCATTTCCTAAAAAAGCACAAGCTTTTTAGTGCCCTGTAGACCATAGTAAAAGACATTTTCTGGAAAGGGTCCAAGGCAGTTCAATAAATGTTAATTTAGTTTTGACCCTTCTTTTCTATTAAGGACCAGGGAAAATATAATGTTGCTTGGCAAAATATATATTTTATAATTTTTTCAGGTAAAAATCACAAAGACTGATGTGGCAAAAATGAATAGGGTTGCAGTGCATCTTAGTATTCAAATCAGGGATCACAGCTAAGCCATAATCTTTTCTTGGCCTTATCTAAAAAGATATATTTTCTGTGTTAAATTTGAAAACAAAAATTGCATCCTCATGGCTGCTTTTATAGACATCTTTTTTTTTTTTTGTATACAGCACATGGCAGGTTAAAAGGGCTTAGCTGTGTTGATTAACTATCCAAATGTTTAATCAATACAGCAATAGCTAGATTCATTCTGGCTGTGAAAGACCTTGGAAAAGTCCCACTTGCCTTATTCCCCACCCCCAAGTGGGACATCAATGAACTATTACATGGTCCTTGCATATCAATGCAGAGGGGCTTAGACAAATATAACACTAATAGATAATTGTGGGTCACCTTGTCAAAAGTTAAATGCCCCTAGAGTATTTTTTTTTTATTTAAAGGAAATGACAGTAAACCATGACCTTGTTGATATCATACAGCCTTACAGGAAGCAAATATTACTCAGCCTGCAACTGGCTCATTGATTCATGGGTCAAAAATCCATTCCAGCTAAATTATATAAGACACATCCTGGTGTACTGGTACAACCCACAGAAACTGTCTGCGAAAGTGTTAAACAATTGTACTCTTTAGTGTAGGCAGCACACATTTACTGATACTTATTCAGAAATACAGATATAGGCCTCTGAGTGATTCATAAGCCAAGACTGTATTCCTGAGTGCTCTGGATATTAAGGTACCACAAAGTTAGGGAGAGTTTGTCTTGTGACCAGGGTCCTTGGATATAGTCCAAGATTATGCCATTTGCAGCGATGGCATTAAGTGCAAGAAAGCTGTTGTGGGATTTGGATTCCTGCCCCTGTATTTGTCTACTTACAATGTCATTAACACCCATATTGATTCTGAACTGTTATTGGTGCTGATGCAGTGCATAGAATTGCGTGTTGTCAAGTGTCACAAATCACAAGCCAGAGAAATTGTCCTGATAAAGATAGCAGTTCTGCAACTTTGCACTGTTAAAGTGATTCCACAGTTGCACAGCATACATGTTAGTAATGTACTATAATGATCTTGCTTAACTATTCCTTAGAAGCATTACCGTTGCTTTTGCTGTTAAAATTAGTACTCAGAGGACTGTAGCATAGTTTGCACTGGGAATGTCACAATACATTTGTCATTATATCTCTGGAATAGTAGTATTACTATGCCTAAGATAATGCTCTAGGTTAAAACTGGCAATAAGGACAACATGCAATTAATTAGCAAAAATTTTGTCTTCATTATAAAGCTTGCATTCCATACAGCAAGCAAAAATTTTGAAAGGATAAAAGTGTGTGTGTATAGCTATATAGAATTTTTAAAATAGCACGCATTTATTTTAACTTATGTTCTGTAAGAGGTTACTTTAATCTTCTGTACAAGAGCACAAATACACTCATAGATATATTTATGTAATACCACGTTTTTACACACACATGCACACAGTCATGTGTTAAATACATACAGACATACATTAGCTATGTATAAAAATGTATTATAAGTATGTATGTATACCTGTAGATATTTCCGCCCTATTATTTGTATTAGTTGCACCACAGCATCCAATTAAACTCAGAGCCCCATTGTGCTAGGTATTTTGCAAATACTTAGGAAAACATTTCCTGTTGCTGCAATGACCATACAGTCTAAACAGATAAAAAGGACAAGTGTGAAGGGAAGCAGAGGCAGAGAGAAGTGAAGTGAGAAAGCCAAACACAGCCAGACAGTGACAGAGCAACAAAGAGAATCCAGTTTTCTGGAGGCCCAATCATACTGCTTCTCACATACTGTGCATACCTAGATATAAAAATTTGTAGATCCATGGGTTTTAAGGAAAGAGCCAAGGAAGAATATAGAAAAATGGTTCAAACATATAATGGTGATCATGAAGGTGAAATGGTTACATAAGAAAACTTTCTACTGAGGTACTGGTCTAGAACATTTGGAATCACTTACAATGAGAGGTTATAAAAGTAACTATGTAATAGATATGCGATTATTTATGGCTTCTTAGAATGTGAGCATTGTTGGTGGTGGTTAGTAGTAAAGTGCTTGAATGGTAATTCGTGGAGAACTTTGCCTCTTGAAGGTCTGGGGAGACCATGAGAAGCAGCATGCAAAGTAAACCTTTGCAAGCTTTTACTTGACATGACTCATTGTCCTACAGCCCTCCCTGTGGAGAAGGGTGCACCTATGACCTTATGGCATATATTAGTAGAGAGTTTCACAAGTAAAAACATAAGGGCCTTTACACAGTATTGGAGAACAGAATCTCAAAGTGTTAAATACCTTCACTGGCCTGACTTATGAACACTGACTAAATGTCACTTTCACCAATGATTTTCTAGTATAAATAAAATTATATATTTAAAAAAAACCCAAAAAACCAAAAGTAATTTGGATTATTATGCTCAAGTATGATTATTGAACATTTTCAAATACAAATAGTTTATGAAGAATCTGCAAAGATGGATTGTACATTGTATAACAAGATGTAGGCAGATAACGTTGCCCTCTCAGTGATATCCAGAAGTTGCTATTGTAAGTATACTGAAATCTACACACATCTTCTGCTTATATAAGTGAAATGTGCTTGACACTTTGAGGTTAAATGATTCTTGTAGATGAAATGGAAAGCTTTCTTATGCTTCAGTTATCACAGGGTCTATGCCAACTGTAGCAACATATACAGAGGTTGGCATTCCCATGCTAGAGGGAACCAAAAGAGTCCAAAGAAAATAAAGATTTTCTTGGAACAAAGGGACCATTACTGCATTTGATTGGTGAAAGAAAAATGGAAAAGAATTAGATTCTTTTTTCCTGTCTCTGTAGAAGAAAGGGCATCTTTTCTGAAATGTTCAGCTTTTCTTCACTTATAGAAGCCATCTCTTGAGTGTCAAGCTTGCCAGCACCATCCTAATGTTTGTGTATGAGTCCTTATTGACTTACCCATAGACTTTTGAATGGATCCATTCTTTCCCATTTGGAGAATGTGAGGAACGGGCAATATATATCACTTTTTTGTGCCTCAATCACTATACGGCCTTAGGAGAATGTTATACAAGGTCATGTTCATAAATATTTGATGCCTTGTGTTGAACATTCTCTGTTTTCATTTATGTGTACTGTTGTGTACATTTTATTATTACCATTATATAAATCTATTACACTCTTTTACTAGAGAATAAGACTGAGTTATAATCTTGCTACCCTTACTCAGCATGGCCAGGAACAAAAATATTGTGTATGTTGTTTTTTATACAACAACAAATTTTTGACAAAGCCACACTGACACAGTCAGTTCCCAAATAACCTACTTTACTAAATATAGAATGCAAGACCTAGCTTTAGATTATTCTGCTGCTCTGGCTGATTTTTGACAGTTGCTAAAAACAGATACAATGCATCCAGTGGGCTCACAAACAATTTAAAGGGAAACTGCCCTATTATTATACACTAAGAGAAGAGGTTGTGTTTGGAGGGAAGAAGATTCCCAGAAAATATATATATATTTTTTTTAAGGTTGGGGTGGGGGTAGAAAGAGTTTGAGTATTTTCTCCTAGTATGCTATATGCTTTTTTTTTTGGCCAACATGTAGAAACTCACATCTGCAGAATTAAGGTAGGCAGAACAAGAGAGAAACTATGGAAATCACCATACCATGTTGCCATAGCAATGTAATATAAACTTATTATATCATGCTGATTGAAAGTTATTGTGGCCCTGAAAAGCAGACATCTGGGGCTTCAGAGTAGGGCTGTCAGTTAATTGTAGTTGACTTACACAATTAACCCAAAAATAAAAGCATTGATTTTTTAAAAAATTGCGCACATTGTTTTGACCAGTGGAGCGGACCACTTCTGGACCAGCTGGAACCTGCACTCACAGCCCTGATCCTGGCCTGCCCTGCACCTGCTTCATACTCACCTGCTCATGCTGAGTAGTGGCCGTAGTGGTAGCAGCCAGGCAGAAGCTGCTACTCGCATGGGGGAAAAGTGACCTCCTCCTCACCGTTGCTGGGCACTTCTTGCTGTAGCTGCCCAGAGCCCATGCCCAGGCTGTCCTGCAGCTCCTCTCTGCTGCTGACACTGCTACCTTCAGGCTGTCTGGCGGGGCAGCAGTGGCAGTGGATAGGAGCTGCAGGGCAATCCAGATGTGGGCTCTGGGTAGCTGCAGCAAGAAGCACCTGGCAAGGGTGAGAGGGAGAGGCTGCTTTTCTTCCGTGCTGAGTGGCAGCTTCTGCCTGGCCACTGCCACTGCTCACTGTGGGCAAGTGAGTCTGTGGAGCTGTTCATGCAGGCTCAGGCTGGTCAGCTCCAGTCGGAGTCAGTCTGGAGAGCGCTTGGGGTGGGCCAGGGTCAGGGCTGGACCTGTGCACTATTGGTGATGGCAGGGAGGAGATGCAGGTCACACAGGCTCCAGGCTGTTAGGTGGAGGGGTGACTATTGTTTAACTGTGCAATTAAAATTGCAATTAATTGCAACTATTTTCATCTCACAATTAATTGCGATTTTTTAAAATAGTTTCATAGATTCATAGATGTTAGGGTCGGAAGGGACCTCAATAGATCATCAAGTCCGACTCCCTGCATAAGCAGGAAAGAGTGCTGGGTCTAAATGACCCCAGCTAGATACTCATCTAACCTCCTCTTGAAGACCCCCAGGGTAGGGGAGAGCACCACCTCCCTTGGGAGCCCGTTCCAGACCTTGGCCACTCGAACTGTGAAGAAGTTCTTCCTAATGTCCAGTCTAAATCTGCTCTCTGCTAGCTTGTGGCCATTGTTTCTTGTAACCCCCGGGGGCGCCTTGGTGAATAAATCCTCACCAATTCCCTTCTGTGCCCCCGTGATGAACTTAAAGGCAGCCACAAGGTCGCCTCTCAACCTTCTCTTGCGGAGGCTGAAAAGGTCCAGTTTCTCTAGTCTCTCCTCGTAGGGCTTGGTCTGCAGGCCCTTAACCATACGAGTTGCCCTTCGCTGTACCCTCTCCAGGTTATCCGCATCCTTCTTGAAGTGTGGCGCCCAGAATTGCACGCAGTACTCCAACTGCGGTCTGACCAACGCCCTATAGAGGGGAAGTATCACCTCCCTGGACCTATTTGTCATGCATCTGCTGATGCACGATAAAGTGCCATTGGCTTTTCTGATGGCTTCGTCACACTGCTGGCTCATGTTCAACTTGGAGTCCACTAGGACTCCAAGATCCCTTTCCACCTCTGTGCCACCCAGCAGGTCATTCCCTAGGCTGTAGGTGTGCTGGACATTTTTCCTCCCTAGGCGCAGCACTTTGCATTTCTCCTTGTTGAACTGCATCCTGTTGTTTTCTGCCCACTTGTCCAGCCTATCCAGGTCTGCCTGCAGCTGTTCCCTGCCCTCCGGCGTGTCCACTTCTCCCCATAGCTTTGTGTCATCTGCAAACTTGAACAGAGTACATTTCACTCCCTCGTCCAAGTTGCTGATGAAGACATTAAAGAGTATCGGTCCAAGGACCGAACCCTGCGGGACCCCACTGCCCACACCCTTCCAGGTCGAGACCGACCCATCTACCACGACTCTTTGGGTGTGACCCTCTAGCCAATTCGCCACCCACCGGACTGTGCAGTCATCCACATCACAGCCTCTTAATTTGTTCACCAGTATGGGGTGGGATACCGTATCAAAGGCCTTCCTGAAGTCCAGGTATACGACATCCACCCCTCCTCCTGTGTCCAGGCGTTTCGTAACCTGGTCATAGAAAGAGACTAGGTTGGTCAGGCACGATCTGCCCGCCACAAACCCATGCTGGTTTCCCCTCAGCATAATTTGTCCTGCCGGGCTCTCACAAATGTGAGCCTTGATAATTTTTTCAAATACTTTACCAAGGATGGAGGTGAGACTGACCAGCCTATAGTTGCCCGGGTCCTCCTTCCTCCCCTTTTTGAAAATGGGGACCACGTTAGCCCTTTTCCAGTCCTCCGGGACTTGGCCTGTGCGCCACGAGCATTCGAATATTCCCGCCAGTGGCTCTGCAATGACGTCGGCCAGTGCCTTCAGCACCCTCGGATGGAGCCCATCCGGGCCTGCCGACTTAAAGGCATCCAGTTCTTCCAAGTGACTCTGCACCACCTCAGGATCTACGCATGGAAGTCTGGCGCCTTGCTGCTGCCTCTCTACAACCCCAGTGAGAGACTTGTCGTGCCCCTCGCTTAGGAACACTGAGGCAAAGAACTCGTTGAGGAGTTCAGCCTTGTCCCCTCTATCTGTCACCAATTGCTTCTGCCCATTTAGCAGGGGTCCTATTCCTCCCTGGGCCTTCCTTTTACTCCCTATGTATCTAAAAAAAAATTTCTTGTTGTCTTTTACTTGGGTTGCCATCCTCAGCTCCATGGTAGCTTTGGCCCGCCTAAGTTTGTCAGTCCTGCTTCAGAGGTTAATGAGTACCAGTGAGGTCCTATGACAGCCATGCTCCTGTTGAGTTGCTTGTGGTGGCAAGGACATGTCAGGGACAATGGGGATTACACAAACACATCCTAGGCTAGGCAAAAAAAATGCTGGCCAGGCTCTGTTCCTATTCTTCACAGTCACCAGCCTGCTGGTCCAAAGGGAGTGATGTATCAAAACAGCAGCTTTTCAAGAGCTGCAGAAGTACAGGAAGTCTGTGCTCATCTTCCCCTGTGGTTTTATTCAGGAAGGGGAGCATATGGTCTATAGCAGGCCACGAAGAGAGAAATTTAAAAGAAAAAGTACATGGATAACCCTGAGGGATTTTTTCATTATTTATTTCCTTTCAAATGTACAGTTACAACCTTAGTTTTACTTACTATCTCTGATGAAATAGTTAGTCATGGGAAGAGGAGCAAAGCTTAGTAAATAGCACCACAGCAAATTTTTATGGTGCCTTGACTCCAGAAGATTTCAGTATTCATACTGATTCTCTTGCCAATTGTATGGCAATGCATATTTTTGCATTTCTAGATGTTTCTCATCTTGCAAATACCCCTGTGGAGGAAGCACCACCTTTGATGCTATTTGGGGCTATTTTCAGTTTGGGGCTTGTTTTGGCTTCAGCACCTGTACTTTCACTGATATGGGTCATCTGTCCTCTCTGTTCCTTTTGCTTTTCTTCAGTAGGAAACAACTTCAGTCCATTAGGACTATCACGGTTCTAGGGTTAGTATAACGTTATCACCCTTTTGTAGACTCCTTAGCCAGGTACCAACTTTTAAAAAGTCTGAGGCAGTATCTATCTACGTTTCACAGTTTTCTGTAAGCAGCATAGTTTAGATTGTCAGTGAAAAGAACACACATTCACCCTTTGCTGGGGGGTACAGATCTTTTAGCCCAGGTTTTGCCATTTTTAAATCAGTCTGTGTGTGCCAAACCTCTGCTCTGTTAAGGGTATAGACAGGTTTCCAATCACTTGTACCAGTAAAAGTGTAATGTCTGTATCTGGCCTTTAAACACAGCCCTGTAGATGACATCTTTGTGCCTTTACCTAGAGCGGGATGAAATTCAGAATCTTCCCATTCTTAGATGGGGGCCCGAGCTACAGCATCATGTGTATCAACTGTTCTTTCCTGAAAGGTACAATTGAGTTCAGCTGGCTCTTCCTTTTGGGAGTCTGTGATCAGCAGTGAATGTAGTGATTAGGACTTTTATTTTTGTAGTAATAACAAAGCTGTTAGAGAAAAAAAATTTAAAATCAATACAGTCCAAATACATGTCAGCCTTAACCTAAAAGCTTACCATCTCTTGATGATAAGCCAGGCAGCCCTATTTCCTCACACTGCTCAGTAGGTGCCTGCGTTATCTGCATGTTTCCCAGGAACAACTGCCCTCTTTCCTGTGAGAGCATTCATTTTGAAAACACATTCGATCTTTGCTCTTTTGTGTTGGCAGGCCTTTTCCTGTCCAGTAACTTTAAAGCTACCAGCTACTGTCGAGAAGACAAAACCTTTTAAAGTTAGTCCTACCCTATTCCTCACTATTTCTCAATGGTCTTCAGGGCCAGGCACAGACAATACACTTTGACTGGTAAAAGTGATCGAAAACCAGTTTATATCCGTAACGGAACAGAAGTTTGGCGCACAGGCTGGTTTAAAAATTGCAGAACCCAGTCTAATATTTGCCCGCCCCCCCCAGCAAATGTATGTTCTGTTTGCTACTAATCTAAGCTATGCTGCTTCAGAAAACCACGTAACTTAGATCGATTCTGCCTCAGGCTTTCTGAATGTCTGTACCTAGCCCAGATGTTTGGAGGGAAATGATTTGCTGTATTTTCCACAGTAGCCCCTTTATCACCTCTTTTTTCCAGATGTTTACTATATGGAAATATTGGGGTAGGGACTATCTCAATAACTAGGTCAGCATACATACAGCATTTATAAACCAGCACTGAGCAGCTAGCTTTCATTATCCCCATCTATTACAGGGATTTGTTTGCTCTTTTTCTTAAAATTTCAAAAACTAATGTTCATCAGAATTAGCTTGCATTTACTCATCCTTACTCCTTTTTAGTTTTTTTCCCTTTTTAGTAATGCACAGTAAGTGAATGAGTTTCTCTGTATTTGCCAGATTTATCTGACTATTTCAGACTGTCTTGATCTAATATTAATATTAAGAGCATTAAGGCAACTGTGGGTAGCTATGCAGATCTACTCTAAACTATTCAAACTTCTTTAGTCTGAAAAGTAGGTCTGGAAATCTCATGAGAGCAGTTTTCTCTATGATACATCTTTTATTTTCTAGTTGTGATCAGACCAGAATTATGAAGACACCATGTCATGAGGTATTTTGACACTTCTGCTTGCTCTGCTGGCTGGGACCATGAAATGCTGTTTCACAGAAAGACAAAAATACTCATTAAGAAAGACAATTTTATTTTCTTGTTCTCACATAGGGGATAACATTTTGTATTGATCAGTTTATGATTCCAGTATCTCAGGATTCTTAAAGACTTAATGGAATATATCATCACAATTCATCAGCCAACTGTTTTTAAGGAACCAGTAAATACCAGTGACTAATTTTATAACCTGGGTACAGCCAGTTCTTCTCTAAGCCAGATTGCATATAAACAAAAAAACTAGAGATACAGAAGAATTTTGCTTCTGAATTAGGAAAACCTAATACTGGAAGATAGGTATCATAGTGTTAGGGTGGAGAGGCAAGTCATAAGAACAAATGGCATCTTTAAGTGTATCAGCCTCTGTTGAATAAAAAATGGACCCTAATAGATCTCTGAAATATATCACACATTACAAGGAAATAAATAAATCTAACATATCCAGACAAAACAGATTAAGCATAGGGTGCGCTTTTGCCAAATTACTCATGGATTTGGTCACAAATATCTTCCATTAACATCACTATACACACTACTCAAAATCTCTAATTTTAATAAAATGAAAAGGAATATAAGCCAAAGTGAGGACACTATTGAGCAAACATAACATAAATAAGGCAAAAAGGGCATTAAATTAATACATTAAAGGGCAAAGGCCCTGTAGCCATAGAATGGTTACCAATAAAGTTAATATTTAGCAGCATTTACCCCATAGGGGTGTCTGTGATAATACCTATTTCCTATTGTAAGTCTAGAGAGAAACTACAATGTTCATGTAAGTGCCATTAATTTTAATGTGGGCTATTCACATGCATCGAGTAACGCTCTTAATTTTTAAGCAGGAACTAAAAACATGCTTGTTTGCCAATGATTTCAATTATTAATGCATTTAACTAGTTACCGTGATAGCTTGTGTGTTAATATTTTATCAATGGTATTGTAATTGTACATTGGTCTCAGTTCTCTGAACTACTATAAAATGCATTTGTCCTTATATATAAAGCCAGACTCTGCCATGCACAGGTGAAGTAGCACCTTACCATGCAAATTACTCAGTTGAGTTCCATGACACTACTTTTGGGGTAAGGATGGCGGAAGTATGTCCTAGACACACATTGTATTATGCAGAAGATCTATCCAACCAGAGACCTATAGTTTTGCAAATTCTTATTTTAGTTATTTTTTTTTTCCTTCCATGCCTCAAAATGCAGAATAATCTATTTAGTTAGAAAAGCATCTTTCATTTTAGGTAATCCCCCTCTTCAAAGCTATCTCATTTCTTAGATACTTTAAAAAATGCTTTTCGCTTTTTAGACAGCATTTTAGAATTTGTTCAGTTTATTCTTTTTAAAGAAAACAAACCCCAAACCCTCTCTGTATTTTCCCACAGCTGTCGAATGTATGCTCGCTGTTTTCTGAGATGCTGTTCTCAACTGTGAGTGATAATGTCTGGTAACTCACTGAGGTGAAACATTGCCTTATTCAGAAAAATAATTTGGGCCACTGCTGTAGAAAATGAATGCTACATTCTTTACACAGAAAAAAGAGCATGGGATATGATTTCCTATATAAAGAATGCTCTTCTGCAATACATCAAACCTCTTTTCTCCTGTGTGTGCAAATGGACTCTCCTTTGTTACATGTAAGAGGGTGTATAACTCCAAAAGAGATGGAGTTAGATGAAAAAGAGCTATTCCAAACTCTACTGATTAAAATAAATGTGCTCATAAAAAAGACAGGAGAGTAAATTACTGCATCCCCAGAACAGCAGTAACTTATACACCAACAAGTTATTTTCAGGTTTGCCAGAGGAAATAATCTGCTATCAACAAGGGGTAATTGCCTGAGCAAACTCGTCTTTACATCTCTCACACACACTGTCACCTTGTGTAAAAAAAAGAAATACACCACATATCAATTCAGGAAAGATTTTTGAAACATTCCTTTAAAGGTTTCTTTTCTCTCAGCCACCTGAAAAGAGAGAACATATACACAGCTTGGAACATATCTAATCTCTGCTCTTTTCTTATTGCTGAATGGTATCCTAACACACCACAAAATTCATAACCGAAAAGCCTAGGGCAATATTAGAAAGGATCCATTTTAGATTGGAACAGAAATTCTAATCTGAGATTTACCTGTGGCTATCACAGGTGAAACAGGTTAGCTACAACACCCTTCAGGAATAAATGAGGGTACTATTAAACAAAAGAGTGTAAGACTTGATTTTTATGTCACTGTCGGGTAGCTATAAAGCTGGATGAGTACTAGAGCAAGTTTTCTGTGAATAGTTGCTCACTTTTTAATGAATTATGTTCATCTGGCCCAAACATTCATTTGACTGAGCTTTACTGGCACAGATATTCAGACAGCAATACCACCTCCATGAATATTGGTAGAAATGGATTGAAGACTTGCTTGTGAATGCATGAGTACTCAAAGTATGCTTTCCCAATCAGGAAACAGAAACCATATCAGGTGTCAAACTCATCCAGTATAAATTAGCTAGCATAGCTCAACTAGTATGTTCAAGTTGTGTGTATGCATGTGTCCATAAGTATTGAGGCCTATGATCTTAAAATAATGATGAGGTCTATCATTAGGGAACACTGTAATTCAGGCTCCAGTGTGGGGAAAAGTAGGCTCATTGGAGCCAATTTTAGACATTTTTCAGGGCGGGCTCTCCCACATCTCTGATTGGCTGAGGGAGCTTGCTATGGAGCTGATTACAGTGGCACACAGGTTGTTCTTCAGCTGTTTTAAGAAAGTAAAGCTCACCACTTATTGAACATCAACTTTTAAGTACAGCTCACCACTTCAAATTCTTAATGAAACCATAATAAATAGACATGATTAAACAACAACTGAGCGCTGCTTTGCTCTGGTGCTGTGTTGGAGAGGAGGGGAATTTTCCCCCGCCCGTCTCTGCGAAGCAGGGCAGAGTGGGGCTTGGGAGACCCATGCTGAGTGTCTGCTCCCACAGCCAGGCATGGGGTTCAGGGGCTTCCCCCCGCCCAGCACAGGTCTCCCAAGCCCTGCTCTGCCTTGCTATATGGAGAAGTGGAGGGGGAAATTTCCCTCCACTGTCACATGGCAGCAAAGCACAGAAAATTAAGTGTAAGAAATAGGCACCCTCATATCTCAGCCAGCCTGCTCAACATCTACACACACATTACTGTGCATTAAAGAACACTCTAGGTCAGTACTTGCATTTACAAGTACTAACCTACAGCAGCGTTAATTACTTTACTGTGGCCTAATAGGCAGCTCTGCAGTAAATGTCTTGTGCAGATGCACCCATTGAAACTTTTTTTTCTTAATAAGGTTTTATTTCAGTTGGAACAAAATCAGGCCAAATAACTCCAATCCATTTCAGGCATGCACATACTCTTGAAATATACTAAGATCTTTAATTTTCCAGATAAAAGAACAGACCCAGTAATAATAATAATAAAAAATCCACAGGCAGAAAATGTTTACCACAGAAATCTAACAGATCTACAGAGGATTCTGGACCCACTGAAATGGATTTGGGTATATTTCTAATTTTTTTTTAATAAAACTCTTTATTGTACTAAATATATTAACATATAATGAATTGCTACAAGCAAAATAAAGGAAAAAATACGAACTGCACTTCATAAAACTACTAGATACAAAAAATCATGGACTCAATATAGACATTGGATTTATGACACATTACAACCTGCCTGACATCTGATTCACCAGGTACCAGCCAGACCTGACCTCTAACACTTTTTTGCTGCCCCCCCCCCCCCCCCCCCGCTTCCTCCCCTCCCATCCTTTTCTGCCCTTTGTCTTCCTAAAGGAAGGTAAGTGATCCAGCTGCCTGTACCTTTGATTTAGCTGACTGATTGTTTGTTTGGTGGGGGGTGTCCTCTGAGAAGCTGGAAGTGAGTGTTAATTGTTCATTGCTGTGGGATTGCTGCTTGGCCCTGAGTCAGCCCAGGCCCAGAAGGGTATAAAAGGAGACTCCCCAGGCAACCAGGAAACCTGTGACCAGGGAGCCAGCAAACAGGGACTGTCAGCAGGGGAGCAGTTCACAGGTGTGTTCGTGGGTAGGAGTATACACTGTGTAGGAGTACACAAGAACTTCTGACAGAGACTTCAGGTAACTGAATGAGGAGGGGAGCTACTATGAGGGTGGGTGACATGGAGTGCAGTCAGGGACCCTGCCCTGCTCTGGCCTGGAGCTCCTATGAGGCCTCCACCCAGACAGGCCCTTTGGATGGGTCAGCAGTGCAGTGCTCTGGCCCCCTGTCTGAAGGGGTTGCCTGATGGGACCTCTGAGGCCTGGGGGTAGTGTGGGGCCAGGGGTTCCCTTGCCTGTCCCACATGTGCCAGGAATGAGGCTCTGGAGGGGCAGGTGAGGGAACTCCAGGCTGAGGTGAGCAGGTTGCGGGGGATCAGGGCTGTAGAGGATGAGATTGATGGATACTTTCATTCTCTGCAGGACCAGACACCTAGCACAGAGACATCACAGGGGAGTCCCAAGACAGCTGAATGGAGGATGGTCACCTCTAGAGCTAGACAGTGTGCAGCTGTGATTGCTTTCCCAATGCAACTGGGGAACAGATACAAAACCCTGGCAGCACTGGAGGATGATGCAGCAGAGGAAGCCTTAGGGAAGTCATGTCTGCAACAAACATCAGACAGGCTGAGCGACAACTGAGCAGCCAGAGAAAGATGCTGGGTCATCGTGGTGGGTGACTCCCTCCTGAGAGGCATGGAGGACTGTTGATTGGATCCCACGGCATGGGAGGTTTGCTGCCTACCTGGAGCCAAGATCTGGTGAGGATTCCTGACCTCATCTGGCCCTCTGATTACTATTCCATGGTCCTCATCCATGTGGGCACAAATGATGTGGCCAAGAGTAGTCCCATGTCATGAGTGACTACAGGGCTCTGGGGGCCAGGTTTAGGAAGTAGGGGGCACAGGTGGTCTTCTCATCCATCCTTTTGGTCAGCGGTCACCATCAGCATCAGAACACCTACATCAGGGAAGTTAACCTGCAGTTTCAGAGTTGGTGCCATCATGTGGGTTTTGGCTTCTACAACCATGATCCTCACTTCCATGAGAGAGGCATCCTGGGATGAGATGGTCTTTATCTCTCTTCTAAAGGTAAGAGTCTGTTCTCTTACAGGTTGGCTGATCTTCTTTGAAGGGCTTTAAACTAGGTTTGTCAGGGGACAGGGAAGCAGAGATTAAGGAGAACCTAGGATCAGTGAGCCATGAGCAACGCACTGGATCAGCCCAGGTAAGCACCAAGGGGCCCGAAAGACATCAGGACAGGGGGGTACCAGGGTCACCCATTGTGGGGCTTCAATGTCTAGGAGCATGGGGAACAAGCAGGAGGAACTTGCATTCCTGCTTGCAAGCAACAACTTGGACCTGGTTGGACTAACTGAAACCTGATGGGACCCTACTCATGACTGGGCAGTAGGAATTGAGGGTTACAGGTTGTACAGATGGGATAAACTGGGGAAAAAAAGGTGGTGGGGTATGGCTGTCTATGTTAAGGAACAATATACATTCTCTATAATAAAGATGGACCAAACTGAGGTACTGTGGGTCAGGATACAAGAGGGTCAGGGGGAAAGGGACTTGGTAGTGGGGGTGTACTATAGACTGCCACATCAGGAGGATGAGCTGGATCTGGAATTCTCCAGACAGCTCTCAGAGGCCGTACGGTCAAGAGATATGGTTGTCATGGGTGACCTAAACTACCCTGACATCTGCTGGAAGGAGCAGTCAGCCAAATCTAATGCTTGCATGGGTTCTTAACCTGCATACAGGACCTCCATCTAATGCAGGAGGTATACTATCCCACTAGGGGAAACACCTTGCTGGACTAGGTGTTAGCTACAGGGGATGACCTGGTGGGGAATCTGCAGGTACAAAGTAACCTAGGGGATAGTGACCATTGATTGATTGAATTCACTATCCAGTGAAGGGTGGGTAAATTAACCAGCAGGACTGAAGTGCTAGACTTCAGAAAAGCTAACTTTAGCATGCTTAGGAGATCAGTTAGTTAGGCATTAAAGCTCAAGAGCATTGGTGAAATGGGGGTCTAGGAAGGGTGGTCATTCCTCAAGGGAGCGATCCTATGGGCACAGCCGGAGACAATCCCATTATGAATAAAAGGGGGCAAAGGGACCAAGAAGCCATCTTGGCTGAACAGCGAAGTCCAGGAAAGCCTAACTGCAGATAAAGAGGCATACAGGCTATGGAAACAGGGGGTAGCTACCAAGGAGGAGCATACCTCCCTGGCTTGCACTTGCAGGGAATCAGTTAGGAAGGTCAAAGCAGGATTAGAACTTCAGCTGGTGACAAAAATTAAGGAAAACATAAAGTTCAGGTATATAGGGAGCAAAAGGAAGGTGCAGGGTAGCATAGGACCCCTATAGGACAAATTAGGTCAATTGATGACAGAGAGGAGGGACAAGGCTCTTCAATGAGTTCTTTGCATCTGTATTCCTAGACATAGACCAAGACAAATCTCCCAATTGGATCATAGGTAGACACAGGAGGGACACCAGCTGACCAACTGTTAGCGCAGACTTAGTGAAGGGGCACTTGGGAGGGCTGGATGTGTTCAAATCAGCAGGCCTGGATGAACTTCATCCAAGGGTGCTGAAGGAATTGGCCAGTGTCATAGCAGAGCCTCTGGCACTGCTGTTTGAGCACTCATGGTGCTCTGGTTAGGTCCCAGAGGACTGGAAAAGAGCCATTGTGATCCCTATTTTCAAGAAGTGGGGGGAGGGAGGAACCAGGAAACTATAGGCCAGTTAGTCTCACCTTTATCCTTGGGAAAACTGGAAAAAATCATTAAGAATCACATTTGTGGGAGCCCAACAGGGGAAATAATGCTGAAAGGAAATCAGTAGATTCATCGCAGGTAGATCCTGCCTGATTAACCTTGTTTCTTTTTATGACCAGGTCACAAAATGCTTAGATGCCGGAGTCGAGGTAGATGTCATCTACCTAGACTTTAAGAAGGCCTTCAGTATGATATATCATTCTGTTCTTGTAAGTAAACTGACAGGCTGTGATGTAGATGATTACACATTAAGATGGGTGCAAATTGGCTTAGGCATTGCACCCAGAGAGTGGTGGTAGATGGGTTGATATTGACTTGGAAAGATGTGTGCAGTGGAGTCCCACAAGACTTGGTCCTTGGACCGGTGCTATTCAATGTCTTCATCAGTGACTTGGACTAGGGCATGGAGAGCACTCTGTCCAAGTTCACAGATGATACCAAATTATGGGGCAAAGTTGACACACTGAAGGGTAGGGAATGGATCCAGGCAGATCTAGACAGGTTGGAAAAATGGGCAGAATGAAATAGAAAGCAGTTCAACAAAGACAAGTGCAAAGTGCTGCACCTGGGCAAAAAGAACCACCAACACACTTACAGGCTGGAGGATGACCTTCTCAGCAGCACAGCAGCAGAAAGGGATCTTGGAGTAATAATTGACTCCAAGATGAACATGAGTCATCAACGTGATGATCAACAAGGCTAGCCACACTTTTTCATGCATTAGCAGATGCATGACAAACAGGTCCAGGGAGGTGATGCTTCCCTTTTTCGCTGCACTGGTTAGGTCACAGTTGGAGTAGTGTGTTCAGATTTGGGGGCGGCATTTCAAGAGGGATGCAGAGACTCTTGAGAGGGTTCAGAGGAGGGCCACTCATATGGTCAGGGGCCTGCAGGCAAGGCCCTACAAGGAGAGACCGAGGGACCTAGATCTCTTCAACCTTCGCAAGAGTAGGCTGAGAGGTGATCTTGTGTTTGCCTATAAATGCATCAGGGGAGGGCAGCAGGGAATAGGAGATGCTCTGTTTACTAGGGCACCCCATGGAGTAACTAGGAACAGTGGCCACAAATTGACGGAGAGCAGATTTAGGTTGGACATTAGAAAGAACTTCTTCACAGTAGGCTGTCAGGCTTCAAAGGGCTGCCAGGCTCTGGAATGGGCTTCTAAGAGAGGTGGTGTTCTCCCCTACTCTGGGGGTCTTCAAGAGAAGACTGGACAAGCACCTCGCTGGGGTCATCTGGCCCCACAGCTCTTTCCTGCCCAGGATAGGGGGTTGGACTCAATGACCTACTGAGGTCCCTTCCAACCCTAACATCTATGAATCTATAATTTCCAGCTATTTTCTTTTTCATAGCCTCTTTTTTTACCTTGAATTACTACTACTGTAGAGTCTCCCTTACTCACCCTACTCCTTTTCCCCCTATCCCTGATTTTTCCCCCCTCCTTCCCTCTTCTACCTTTTGTTTTCCTAATTTCTTCCTATTTAAATTCTCACTGACCTCCTGTCACACTTTTAGCATCTTTCAATCCTTGGAGTCTCAGAACAGCAGAGACTTCTTATGCCTGAAGAAGGGTGATTGCACCCGAAAGCTTGCAAATAACTTTTTTCCAACTACTCAGTTGATCTAATAAAAGATATCATATCTACCCAAAGAATCTTGCCTGCCAATCAACATCAATCTTCTTTCATAGAATAATAAATCTATACCAAATTTCAGAGACAAATGCATATTGCATGCAAAATGACAGGAATACTTTCAGAACTGGAAAAAAGATGGAAAATGTCTTTCAGGATGGAGAATCTACAATCTAATCCACAAATGAAATAAAATGAAGAAATATCATGCAAATACAAATATCTTTCAACTTTTATTAGTGTTTGACAACCACAAGGGGTTTTGCCATTCATGCTGGGAGGTGCACTGATGATGATTCTTGGAAGTGAGCATTGCTTTGTTCCATCTTAACATTGAAACTGAAACCCACAGAATTAAACCATTGGAACATTCTTTTCAGATTAGTAGGAAGAAAAAACCCCAGACACTTTAGGTGGGGAAAAACAGCAGGGTGAGGAAACCAGAACAGGATTTATCAGTTAAAAAATTGCAAAACTTACTTGCTGACTTTGTTTTAGTTATCTAGCCAAAAATTTAGACATATAAAGTAACAGGCATAGCTACAAATGAAGGACGTCATGTTTTAGCATGCTGCAAAATAATGAATACCATTACAATTTACTTTATATGATACCTTCATACTTCACTCTTTAACAAAAATTCCACTCTCAACTTCTGCAAAATGCTAGCAAATACCAGAAGGCATCTACTGTGGGGAAGAAGTCAGATAATTGAAAAACCAGCCTGTATAAACTCTAGATTACTACAGAATAGCATCATATTACAACTGCCATAAGTAGTAATAGTTTGTACTCAGAAGCTTATGCTCTGTGATGAATCAGATTCTGTCTTGTCAGCAGCCTTTGGAGCATACAGGGAGCATTTATTACTATTATGGGTGTTAGAGACCCATGAGAATGCCAGGGCTATTAACATATTTCCTATGCCATGTGTGTGATGTACAGTACCACAATCTCTTCCTAAAGAATATCTATGAGATTTGGTTTGATGAAACCCATACCCACTATGCTTAATGATACAATGATTTGTGTGCGCTGAAGGGCTATGCTTAACACAGCACACCTGTTTTTGCATAGTTGTCCACAGTTATTCACTCCTTTCATGCTGTTTTCTGTAAAATATAATTCTAAGTGATATTCTAATTACTATGGCTTTGTATTGACTAGTTAAATTTCTGAAAATTATTATATATAAAATACATGATACACAAGAATTTGGGTTAGATGCATTATTAATGAATGGCAAAGCCATGAATGCACCATATCTAAACGTGTGCCAATAAAATGTTGACCTTTTAGCACACTGCAATTGATTCTACAGTTGTCATGTCACATAATGCCCTTCAAAAAAAGTTTGAGAAAGTTTTTAGTATTTTATCAGAACTACCATATTTTCTCAAATATAAGATGACCCTGAATATAAGATGATCCCCAATAATTAGATTCTATATAAGGAAAATTTATAAACGTGTTATAATTTTCCAGGTATAGAATCTAATTATTAGAGATTTGCCTTAAATTTGTCCCCTTCCCACTACTACAGAAGGGGAAATAAATCTGGGGGATCAGGTAGCCCCCTTTCCCTGTACCCTCCCAACTTCTCCCCACTACAGCCTCTTCCCACCCCCCTCCTTAGTGTCAGACCCTGTGCTCCCTGAGCACATGGAAGTGAGAGGCAAATTTGAAAACACTGACCTTGAAATAAACACACCTAATTTGTATATAGCCAAATGATTATATGTATCTATAACTTTTAGTTCATTCAGAATTGATACATTTTATCTTTTTTGAAACTGATGAATGTTTTAGCACAGGTATTCCATAAACACACTTTTAAACAGCACGTTTATGCCTACTTATATATAGTACAAACTGAGCACATCCAGATGTGCTCCTGACTGCACAGTACCCAGTGGCACGCAGGTTGTTTTAGACCCAACTGTGCAGTAGCTTGTTGCTACTGTGCAGTAGTGGCAGCATCACAGTTAGTGCCTGCTGATGTTATGTCACTGTAGCTTGTCACTATGGCGATGTAGCATCTCATATAGACATGCTCATTATGCACGATATCAGTCCAAAGCCAAAAATCTCATGATTTACCATATAGTTAATTGGGCTGGGCCCCAGCATAGGAAACAGCATTTCAAACCATGGTGACCCCATAGCTCAGCATTACTCAGTATGTGTGTGTACTCCAGATTACCCCCTTCTCCCTCGCCTCACCCCATCCCTCAACAGGATCCATGTGCTAATCATCCCCACTCATGACTGGAGCCATGTGTTCTTGGCAAGAGCCTTGAGATCCTCCAAAAATTTATATGCAGATGAGGCACAGGGCAACCTAATCCAGCTCTACTTCATAGAGGGTAGGGCCACACTAATCATATATGACAGGCTGAGAGAGGGAGAAACAGAGTGATTCTGGATGAACTATTTGGGGTCCCATTTGATGATGTTTGCTAGATATTTAAGGCTGGTTAAGAAAAAAGAATGATTGCAAATGGGAATGAAAGGCACAGCTCAACTGTGGGAAGGAAGAGGAAGTAAACATGTATGCAGCGTAGTAGCCCACCATGACTTGAAGAAGAGTCAGCACTGATGGGGAGTGCACGCAATAGGTACTACCATATATCTTTTCCAGATAGACTGTACTAACCTATCTTTGTGGTAGGTTCCCATCAGTATGTTTGCCTAATAGGGGTCATATGTTTTATAGTCATACCGAGTGTTGGCTGCATTTTATCGTTTTCATAGCTGGTTTCTACTCCTGAGTGTATGCTGCTTTTGGGAATAGTTTAGCTATAGGCAATTTGTTTAATGAGGGTTCCTTATATGCAAATGTAAGAAGACAGACTTTCCCCTCCCTCCCCATGGTAATTGGAAGAAAAAGAATCTCATCTTGTATTTGAGTAAATATGGTATATTCTGCCTCTCTTTGCCAGGGACCATCTTTACCAGCAGTCTGTTCAAAGTGTGGAGAGAACTTTTAAGTCTTATAGATTTTTTTGTGTAAAACCTCTAAAATATGGTTCCTACTATACCTATAGCTCTCATTCAGCCTCCCATCATTTAATTTCTAGTTCATTGCAACACTTTCTTTTGACCTTGACAATTGCAATCTTGCCTCTTACATATGCATTCTCAAAATAATTCCTGTTGCTTGTCATTTTGATCATATTACTCCTCTCTTTGAATCCCTCCATAGGCTTTCTCTTTTCTATCATGTGAACAAGCCACAAGCTTTCAACTTTAAGGTCCTTCATGCCTTATTCCCATCCTACTTATCATTTATTCAGCTTCAAGTGCTTGATTGTCACCTCTGATGAGCCCATAATACACATTTGTTACATTTTCAAGAAAGAACCTTTACATTTTCTTCCATGTTGTCTCTCATACTTGGAAACAGCTCTCTGTAAAGATCTCCACTGCTACACTCTCTCCTTAAACACTCTTTTACCATGACACTGATAAAAAGGCCTAAACATCTTGACTTCTATTGTCATGTTGTCACTTCTGTGGACACGTGGCATGATTACTATGGAGTTAACTAACTTTCCAGGAAAAGTGATATGGCTACACAATGCACAGTCATGCTATGGAGTAAATATTTATTATATGGTACAATTACCTTGAAAAAAATAAACAGACATGTAGTAAATTTATCTCAGCATATCACAGATGAGGTGCTGGGTGTAACCTATTCTAGTCAATTTCACCAATTTCAATAGGCTTTTTTTGTTGTAAATAGGCACTGGAAACCCTAAGCAAAGGAGTGTTTGAACTTCCACTCCTCTCAGAAGCTTAGTTGCCTGACTCATGAGGGGGTGAAAATTACATGCTTTCACCTCAAGAGGTAGTCCCTGCCCTCTTCCAAGGGCAGGAATTTAACTGACATTATAGTGATGGTACCCATCTTTTGCATAATGGTTGGCTGTGTGGCAGTGCACTGTGTGTGCCTGCCACTTGCAAGCAGTGGGTTGCGTGTGGGGTGCATGGACCCCGGCCCCATTGAAAGGGGGACAGTGACAAGAGGAGCCCGAGAGGGGCCGTACACTGAGCCCGGTGGTAGGCGAGCACAGTAATAGGCCTTGAGGGGGGCAGGGTCCTGCAGTGGTCAGCCCGAAGGAGAGAGTACCCTTGACTGGCCCAAGCTGGAGCCAGGACCACGAGGGTCAAAAGGGCTGGGGGCCCACCGCGAGGGACACCCAAGAGCCGGGGCCCTGGGGTCCCGACTGGCCTGGAGGTGGGCCAGGGAAAGAGGCCGAAGGTTCCGGGGGAACCACACCCGAGAGGGGAAGATAGCTTCGGGAAAGGGGATAGCAGGATGGTGAGCCCAGTTAAGAGAGGATAGTAGTGCGTGGGGCCTAAAAGACCGGAGGCTCGAGAACATGGGGAGTCCCAGTGTGAGGGGGCGGCGATGAGAAGCCCCAGTGTGAGAGGGCGGCGATGAGGAGCCCCAGTGTGAGGGGGCAGTGATGATTTAAGGGGGGAGGTGTGTGGCAGAGCACAGGGTGTGTCTGCCACTTTAAGGGCCTGGAGCTGGCAGCCTCCAGGTGCCTGACGAGGGCAGCCATTTTGAGGCATGGGCTGCCTATATAAACAGAGCAGTTTGGCTGCAGGAGGAGGCAGCAACATTGCCTGGCTGTAGGGCTGCTGTGAATGACCCGGAGGTAAGGGGGAGCTGCAAGGGGTTGGTAAGGAGGCGCCTGGTCCTGGACATGACCTGAAACTGCACCCTGCCGGGAGTGGGTGGCCTGGTGGGGCTCTCAGTGGCGTGGGAGCCCCCGGGAAATGCCAGGCCAGTTATCACCCCGGTGAAAGGTGGGTCGGGGTGCCTTAACCCCTAGCTCCCACCACTGAGTGGGTAACCCTGTTTGTGGAGGGGCCCAGAGGGTGGACCCCGAGAGAGTGAATGAGTACCAGGCGTGGTGCTGTGGTTGCCCCTGGGAGAAGGGGAGTAATGGCACGGTGAGGCCCGGAGACAGAGTGTGGGGCTAGAGACCCAGCCCAAAGGAGAGAGTACCCTCGACTGGCCCAAGCTGGGGCCAGGACCAGGAGGGTCAAAAGGGCCAGGGGCCCACCACGAGAGATGCCCAAGAGCTGGGGGCCTAGGGTTCTGACTGGCCTGGAGGTGGGCCAGGGCTAGTAGCTGAAGGTCCCGGGGGGACCACGCCTGGGAGGGGAAAGTAGCTTCGGGGGGGCTAGGTAGCCTGGATGACGGCGGAGAGGCCGCCTGATTGGAAGGATCATAGAGGGGTCCTGTATGGAAGATTCTGGGGCCCAGTGTGGGGCTGGTGATTATGTGAACACCATGATGCCATCTGCGAGGCTTGGGCTGCGGTATTGGGGAGGTAGGAGCTGCAATTCTGCAGTATTGGGGAGGTAGGAGCCGCAGAGAGCGCCCCCTGGCATCGGGGCACTAAAATGGGTAGCCTCCCGCTTAAATGACATCTTAATTGAATCAATTAACACCAAGGCATGGCGGGCGAGATAGGAGGGCAGTTGCCCACAAGACAGGGGGCCGGCCCTGGAGTTCGGCCCCAAGGAGGCCCCCTTGTCACAGGGTGGTTAGAGCACTTGCTAAGGAAGTGAGCGATGTGGATTCAAGGGATCTTCAGCCTGAGTAGCTTCAAATATAAGTTCCCATCTCCTGCAAGAGTGCCCAGTCATGAAGTTACAGAATAAGCAGGAGGGTACATGATCTGGGTGAAGCTGGGCAACTAAGACTGAAAGACTCTTGGGGTCATAAGGGAGGAAGAGGGCCATATATCTGTAGTCCAGTGTGGGAGGGCAGTGCCCTGGGTTCTAGCCTTAGATACCAAACCTGTTTATGCCATCCAGGGCAAATGTTAAAACAACTAGGCTATTTTGAAAAAGTGGGCACCGCTCAGACCCCATTATCTTCTAGTCATATTTTTGAGTGAATATCATTTTGGCTGATCTGCTTTTACTAGAATTGGGTGTGGGTTATGTATGCACATAGTGTACCTAATGGGTCAGGCTTCCTGTGGTAGTTGAAGTACTTCTTTCCCTCAATTCTGGATTTCAAGAGGGCTTAGACAGGAGTTAGATGGCTAGTTTCTCATAAGGAGTGCTTCTATGCACGCTTGTAACTTTAAAATTTAGGCATCTTGGTAAAAGTATAAGCCATAACAAATTGATACATATAAGGGGATTTGTGGCTCCTAGGTCACACTTAGTTTGGGTTACCTTCTGTGAGTAAGCATCCAAAATTCTGCCTAAGACCTGTTTAGGCCCCTGGTTCACCAATTTGGATCTAGTCCTATGATAATCCAGGCAATAAAAAATCTCTGTTAGAATGAAACAATTTATCTCTGTGCAACTACATCCTTTAAAGTCTGTTATCTCAGGTTCTTTGAAGGCATGGAACTGAGTGCTACATTCCAGTGGGCACATCTACACATTTATTCTTGCTTAACTAAATACACACTAACTACATAGTGGCTAAGTACGGTTAGTCAAAAAGCCTGAGGCCGAATTCATTCAGTCTTTGCAGGTTAGTCTAAGCTGCAGAGTTTGAACCGATAAACAAATGAACACATTCACTTTTGATTCAGGAAATACAGCCACATGCCTTCAGTGGCTCAAGCCAGAAGTTGGGGGGTGCTAGAACATGCCTGCCAGACACTCCAAGGCTTTTTCCCCCTCCCTGCTGAAGTAGAGGGGGTGTGGCCAGGCCCCATCCCATGCTATGCCTGGGCAGAGGGGGAGGAGGGAAGTTAGTAGCTTTTATGAATTCAATGCTTGAACAAGAATACCTCCCTCTCTGAAAAACTATATAATTGAAAATTATAAACACATCCTGGGATGTGTTTGTTTATTCTTGGATTTGCAGTCTAGCATCAAAGTGTCAGGACTCCACAGGGTTGCTCATCACTTTCTCTTCTTGCTTTTGGGTGCCTCTGGGATTTGTAGGCCACAGTTGCAGCCAGGACTAAGTTTTTAGCAGGGCAGGGCAGCCCCACGTTCAGGGGAAGGTGAATTTAATCACCTCCCTGGCCCCAGACTCCAGCTGGGGTTTGCCTGGTGGGGAGCGGGGTGGCAGTGAGCCAGCTAGTGAGGCCAGTGAGCCCACCCTCACTGCTCCAGCCAGAGAGCAGAGGGGCAGGGCCAGCCCTGCTCTCTGGAGCAGACAGCACAGCACAGCCCAGTCCAGGGTTGGAAAGCATGCTGGGATGCTGGGGCATGGGCAACTGGTGCCACCTTATTCGGGGGGGGGGGAACATGCTCCCCCAGTGACCAGTCAGTGATTTTGGGGGGGGGGGGAAGGGGTTCCCCCTGTGGCCAAACTCACCGAATGGGGGTGGGGGGGAAAGGTCCTCTGCAGCTGATTGTGCTGACCGGGAAGCAGCCACGGTGCTCCTGGAAGTCGCCGTGGCGCTTCATCCCACACTCCCACTCCCTGGCCAGTGCTCACAGGGGAGTGTGCTCACCTGGCCTTGAACATCTTGTCCCGTGCTTCCCTGGTTCAGGTGTTCACTGGGATCCGCCCTGCCATTGCAGGTGGTCTTACGGGAGGTCTTCACACGTGCTGCAAATCGCCCCTTTCTTGCCTGCCATGACTTTGAATCTCTTCCAGTGGGAGAGCTTAGTACGGCGCGGTTACCTTCGTTAGACACCTGCTCCTCCAGAGGTCTTCCGTGAGGCTCCACCTCCCCACTACCTCACCCTATACCCAGCCTGGTGGGTCACTGTCGCTCTTGTGGCCGATCTCGTGCTCCGCAATCTCCGCTCGCACCAGGCGCTCGACTCGTCTTCCCACTTTCCTTGTTTTTGCCCTTCCTCACCCCTTCTGATGCGGGGAAACACAAATACTCTCTCTAGCCAAAGAAAAGAACCAACAAACACAAGAAAACCACCACCAACACCATGCCTCCTTGGGGACCCTAGATAGCCCCTCCGCATTCCTATTCGCCCAACAGGGTTCTCTCCAGATCGCCCAGTCCTGCGGCTTGGTCCCTACCGCCCTGGCTACCGCTACTCTCCCTTGGCCTCCAAATGTTGTGACCCTCTCTCTGGGTCTTCACCACTCTGCAGCCCTCCTTTTGGGACTCCACAGCCCTGTAGCCCTCTCTCTGGGTCTTCCCAGTATAGCCACCCTCTCTCTGGGCCTTTCCAATATTGCTGCCCTCTCTCTGAGTCTTTCCAATATGGCTCCTCCCCTTTTGGCGTTTCTCCATGCGCCCTCAGTCCCTCCACCGTCCCACCTGCTTGGGCGTTGTAAGGAGGATCAGTGTTTTCTCCTCCGTGGAAACTACTGGTCCCGGGGGTTTTCCAGGTTTCTTCCTTATTCTCTACCTTGCTCATCACCGGAACTCCTGTTCCTGGTGCTGGTTTGTCTTTGCTGCTGCCGACCTTTCCCTTGCAGCCTGAGGCGTCGACTCCTCCTCTACTGGTGATCGTTGCCTCTTGCTCAGTCCCGCACTTCTGGCCCTCTCCAATGGCTGGGGCTTCAACCAATATCTGCCCCCCGGCCTCTCTGTGTGCCATCATTTTTATTTCTGCCGGCCGGCAATCACTGCTGATGTCACCCACTGGCCGCAGCTGAATGAAGGCACAGCTAATAACCTGTGTGGGCTTTCCCTGTTGCTCCTATTTTGCTTCAAGTCCTGCTGCGGGTAAATTCTTTTTTTACTTTTGTTTTTCCTACTGCTCCCCCATTTCCTGGCCCCGGGGCTCCTTCCTTGGGCTTTGGGGTCTTCCCTGTTTGTCTCCCCCTGTGACAGGGAGCACCAGTGCTCCTGCCTGCCCCCACCTGCCCATCACTTAAGCAGGGAGTACAGCCTGTAGGGGAGTGTGCCAGTGCTCTCAGGGGGTGCATGTGCACCCCTGCGCACCCTGTACATGTTGCCACTGTGCTGGGGGACTCTGATTTCAGATTGAACCAGGAAGGGGTCTGGGACAGAAGTTTCATAAACTGGTTTGACTCAAATCAGTTAAATCCAATACTTACTACATTCAACCAGGTTCATTTTAAACCAGTTTCAGCCATTTTGAAGTTTCTGATTACTTAAACCAGTTTATGTGCAACTTTTGTCCCTAGCCTTACTGCACAGTAGTGCCAATGCATGGTTTTTTAGTGACACTTACTGTGCAGTAGCTTAATGCTACTGTGCAATATTGTAGTAGTATGGTTTTTGCCCAGCATGCTATTGCACAGAATTAGGCTGCTGCACATTAAGTGTCCTGCTTAGATATGCCTAGTGGGAAGCAAATTTCCAATAAGCCACAGAATTAAGCTCCTGTTTCTAGCACCAAAGTGACATGAGATATAAGACTTTTCATTTGTGACTCTTGGACTTTCTTCATTTGTGACACTTTCATTTCCTTTTTTCCTCTTGGAAAGGTTTATTCATCCAGGATTGGAATGTTTATGTTCTGGGCCTCAGCTAGGAGAATTTTTTGAGGGGAAATTGGGAGATTCAGTGGAGGGATAGGAGTGGGGAGGATACATTTCCTTAGTATGTGCATCAAGTTAAAAATATTTGAAGTGCCTGGAAGCTGTTCAGAGATTTGGAGGACTTGAGTGTGTCCAATATCATTTGATTACTGGGCAGAGGGCAAGTTGAGCATGCTTAATAAACAAATTAATCACAACTTATCAGCTATATCACCTTCAAGTATCTGACAGTGCATCTATGTTAACATATACCTTCTTTGAAAGATATGTACAATCAGTTACTAAAAAGCACATAGTTTACATGACTTCTAAACTTATGTGAAGAACTAGTGTTGGACACTTATGTCCTAAAAAGGGCTACATTAACATGTCTTTATTGCTTCTAGTTCGAGAGTGAGCATGAACAGAACAAGCAGCTGGTTCTGCATGATGCCTCATAGTCATACCTAGATAGCATTTGCGTCTACACTACTCTTTTACAATGAAAAGCAGTGCCATGCAAAGATGTTGCATGTTTGCTAACTCCTGAACCAGAAGCAGTATAGCTGTGTTTATGCAGGGCCACATATGAGCTAATTAGTATCACTGAGAAGCAGAGTTGAGAAGCAGAGTTTAGAGGCTGTGTGCAGGGCTGGGCTAACATGGCTAAGCTGCTTCCACATCAGGAGTGAGGGCATAGCAACTCAGCGTGCACTTTGAGTATCTTATATGTTGAATATTTGCATAGGTCACATAACACACATGGCTTTAGTTGTGTGCTTCCCACCTTTGCTGTTTAATAGAACATGGAAGCAGAAGACGTAAATAGCCTTTTGATGGTATTCAGTAGGGGTGTGCCAAGTGGGTCGTATTCGATTTGAATTCGGCCTGAATTGGGGACAGTGATTTGATTCGTTGATTCAGATTGCTGTCCCAAATTCGATTCGGCTAAATCTGAATCTGGGGATTCGATGCGATTCTGAGAATTAGCAATTCAGCCATAGACACAACTTTAAGTGTGTGTGTGTGTGTGTGTGTGTGTGTGTGTGTGTGTGTGTGTGTGTGTGTGTGTGTGTGTGTGTGTGTGTGTGTGTGTAAAGAAAAAAACCACACACACACACACACACACACACACACACACACACCTCAAGGTACCAGCATGGCTTGTGAATGCTGGGGTGGATAGAGCATCCCACAGGAGTGTGGGGGCCCCACCCCCATGTGCTCGGTGGTGAACCCTTCCAATCCACTTTTGCCTCCACTAGGGAGCACATGGGGGGGGGGGGGGGGAACCCCCATGCCCTCCCCTGGCTTGGTGAGTGGTTGTGGGGGACCCCGGGTGCCTCCCCCAGACACAGGAGGCACCAGTTGCTAAGCCGGGGGGGGGGGGGGGGCACAGGCCCCCCGCACACTCCCTGGCAGAACTGGAAGTGGACCGGAAGTGCTTCTGGTCCACTTCTGGGTCTGCTGCCAAGTGTGCTGGGGAGCCCCTGGTGCTCCTGTGGGACACTTCATATGCCCCAGCATAGCAGTATTCATGAGTCTCCTGCTACCTAGAGGTATGTAGAAAAAACATTTAAAGCTGTGTCTATGTCCGATTCTCTCAATCTTTCCAAATGTCTCTGAATTGATTCAGAGGGTTCTGGTTTGATTCAGAGAGACTAAAGTGTCTCCTGATTTGATTCAGATTTGGAGATTCAGCCACCGAATCAGGCTGAATCGCCGCCGAATAGAATCGGTGACTGAAGCTTTGCACAGCCCTAGTATTCAGTACTTGTGGGGTCAATCAGTCAAATATATTTGAATATAGACTAAGCAGTTAAGATGTAGACTGAAAAGTCATAATACTGTGTGAGGATGACTAGATGTACCATGTATATTGAATACCTTGGTGCTTGAAGACACCTGCACATTCATACTTTCTAATTTATTAATTTAGTCTTTTTTAGTCTTTTTCAGTCTTGAAACTTAAAGCATCACTAATATCAGGCAGGAAGGAAATCAAATTCATGAGGAACTGAAGTAAACATCTGCTTATAATTTAAAAAGCACACACGAACTCTAAAGAAACATTTTAGAATACAAGGCCAGTGCACAATACTCTGATTTTGCATCTATTTTAAGCAAAGCTAGGGATATAAATTAAAAAAAGAAATACTGCTAAAAAAGACTTTTATGGTTATTTATCTAGGTTTTAACCCACCTGAAATGATTTTATCCCCAGGCTTGCCTCAGGCCAAAACAATGTGAAGTGAGCTAAAGATGACCATAACCCCACATTCCTACAGTAAGTTCTATTTATAAAACATATATCATAAACATATATTACAAAAATATTACCGCTGGGAAAAATCAATGAAATAAAATCTAAAAACTAAAAAACTGTGCATTATAAAAAGAGACTGCCACAATATGAGAGGAAACCTACAGTTTAACATATACATATTATACCTCACATAAGCTATTAATCCAATTTAACAACATTCAATGCATTTGTGCTAAGAAACTACTAAAAAGCACTAAATGGAATTTACAGAGATGAATAAAAAGCACAATTACCAACTAGACTTGGGAGATTCCAGTTGGTAAATGAGACTGTGAAATTGCTTTGTGTTAAAAGAGTATTAATGGCTATGCTAGCACTTGACTAATATTTTATGGTGTAGACTGTTACTAAATAAAAGCCTTTGCATGTCTTCCTGTAGAGTCATTTAGTTATACTTAGAATACTTATTTTCTTTTAAACACCGTTAACAGTTTGCTGCTGCATTAAAAATTCTTGATTGCTTTTTTCAAAGCTGGGACTATGCAGACGCTATTTCCTTCTCTTATTGTTTACTTCAAGTCAGGGTGGTAGTAAAATAACTCTGATTGTGAACTTCCACTTTACAGGTGCTGGCAAATACCATCCTTTGGCAGGCAGGTAGCATTAAGTGTTGATAGATCCAAAGGAAAACACACTGAGGTATGCCATATTATATAACATGATTATGTGTTATAGCGTGCTAGCTATATGAGAAGGAGTAGTGTAAACGATGGATCGAATTCTAGCTTGATGAACTGTAGGGCATAACACTTCCTCTCTGATTCTGGCTTCCATCCAAGGCTGAAACCATTGAGATCCCTCTCCACAGGTGGCACGCCTGCTACATACTCAGTAATAACCATTACTCAACTATCCTCAGATGAGTACGCTCTTCTGAAGGCATACATAAAATGATGATATCATCAACAATCTCTAACATGGTCATAAATTAATGTTCCATTAACACTTTTATTTAGAAAGCAATTAGCCATACAGGAACCACTATGTTTGGAACAATGGAAAAGCACTGATATTTTTATGTGGTGATACCTCCAGCCTAGTAGCAGAATCATCTTTGAATTATCACACAGCAGCATTATTAATTTTTTTTTTTTTTTTTTTTTTTTTTAGGGCAGATGTGCAAATCTGACCTGACCTATGAAAAAAATTCTTCTTGTACACAAAATTACACTGTTTCTAAAACTACTGTGAAATTCGGGTACTAAAAATGAAGTCATATATAGGAATTCTTTCAATTTCTGAGTAAAATTTTTAAAAATTACCTGTATGTTATATTTTAAAGCTTATCAATATTTTTCTAATGACAATGTTAAGAAACTTTTGAGTTAGTGTAGTTTTAATTATTTTTTCAATTAAAGTTACTATTTAATTAAGACATGATATCTTAGGAGCTTATGCCCAAGGGCAGATCCATGAGGGATGCAGTGGTGCAGTTGCACCTCCCACTTTGATTCCTCTTTACCCAAAGTTTAAAATCAACTGCCTACAAGCAGCAGCAGCATTTCTATTCAGGCAAAAATTGACTTCATATCTCATTAAAATCTACCTGATTCTTTCCAAATACTTAATTCCACAGGTGTTAATGACCCTCTCTCCTTTTTAATAGTCTTGATGTTCTACTAATCAAGTTATCCTTTCTTCAGCAATTCTGGTATTTGTTAGCTGATCTTGGTAATGTAGCTTCTACGTAACCAGATGGCAGACTTTTAACAATAGCTAAAAAAAAAAAACCTCAGTGAAACTTAGGCATGGAAATAACTTTTAGTGAAGCATTTGATACATTGCCAACATGTTCAAGAAGGCTAGATTTTGTTGTACAAAAAGATGTACATTTAACTCTGATTACTACAGGCTAATGAAACAATATCTTTTCATTATTTTTGCCTAGTTTATTGTGGTTTTTATACATAACAGCAAGTTAGAGAACATTGCAACAAAATTGTATTAGTTTCTGCATTGATTTTAAACAGTGTAATATAGCCCTAAGCCCCCAGAATATTAGTAATGAATCTCATTTCTTTTTAACTGGGGAAAACTGTGTTGTGTTATATGGGTTGATGCACCACACCATCTGCACCCCCTTTTTCAAACTCCTGGATTGGCCCATGCTTATACCACTTTTCAGCTAGAACTTAAGATGTTAATTAAGCCATGATTCTGCAGTATGGTATTCACTGGCAGATTGCACTGAGGAAAAATGTAGGATCATAAGAAAGTAGGACTAGAAGGGACCTCACAAGGTCATGTAGGCCAGCCCCCTGCTCAAGGCAGGATCATCCCTGACTAGACCATCCCAGCTAAGTGACTGTGTAACCTGCTCTTGAAAACTTCCAACTATGAAGGTTCCACAGTTTCTCTAGGTAGCCTGTTCAGATGCCTGACCACCCTCAGAGTCAGAAAGTTCCTCCTAATCTCCAACCTAAATTTCCCCTGCTGAAACTTGAGGACATAGCTCTTGGTCCTGTCCCCTATGGCCAGAGACAAAAACCTATTTCCATCTTTTCTGGAATTGTCCTTCAGGTATTTGAAGACTGTTAACAACCCCCCCCCCCCCCCCCAAATCTTTAGTCTTCTTTCCTCCAGACCCTAGTTCTCTCAGTCTTTCCTCATTTGTTTTGCCTCCCAGGCCCCTAAATATTTCTGTTGCTCTGCACTGTATTCTTTCCGAATTGTCCATGTCTTTCTTGAAATGTGGGGTCCAAAAGCAGACGCAGTACTCCAGGTGAGGTCTCACCAGTGCTGAATAGAATGGAAGAATCACTTCCCTTGATTTGCAAGTGACACTCCTGGTAATATAATCCTGCATGCTGATGGCCTTTTTTTTTTTTGCAACCCGATCACGCTGTTGGCTTTTATTTGGCTTATCTACTGTAACCACCAGGTCCTTTTCTGAAGTACTGCAGCCTAACTAGTTATTTCCCCTCTGTATTTTTGCATGCAATTATTCTGTTTCAAGTGCAGGACTTTACATTTGTCCTTCCTGAATCTCATCTGATTGACTGTGAACCATTTCTCTGGTCTATCTAGGTCATGCTCACTTGTAGCTCTATCCTCTAGAGTGTCTATAAGTCCACCTAACTTGGTGTTGTCTACAAATTCATTAAGTATGCACCAAATCCTCTTGTCCAAATCATTAATGAAGATATTAAAAAAATACCAGACCCAGCACTTAAGGAACCACACTTCATGCCACCTCCCAATTAGATATTGAGCCATTGATAACTACTTGTTGAGCACAATGATTGATGTCACAATACTGTCGGCTATTCTGTATTTCCTTAGCTTGTGGTTAATGAGAGTATTGTGGGAGAGAATGTCAAAAGCCTTGCTGAGTCAAGGTATATCACACCTCTCTCCATCCACAGAGCCTGTCACCTTATCATACAAGGAAATCAGGTTGGTCAGACATGACTTGCTCTTGGTGAATCCATGCTGGCTGTTCCTGATCACCTTGGTATCCTTTAGGTGCTTCCTATAGATTCCTTTAATTGTGGCCAAAGGTTAAATTCTTAATATGGCCATACAGAGGTGTGGCAGTCAAATTTACAAAATTGAAAACTGCTTGAATGAAGAGTCTCTTCTCAAATAATTCTGCATAGTGAATAAATATTTTTTGGATAATTTTTATGGTATTTAAAGGCACTTTTTAGACCATAGAAAGGCACACAGAAAATAAAAAAGAAAATTCATTTGAATGTTATATGAGCCACATGATAGTCTCTGAACAGGACTTGAAGAAAAAGGAAAATCTACCATAATGCACTGAGTTGTTATTGCTAACAGAAGCATAGCTATTCTACAGCATTGGTCTCAAATGGGGAAACACGGCAGGAGGTTGACAAAGTGATCCTTTTGCATGCTGGGGAAATGATCCCTGATGAATGGCCAAATTCAGTTTGAAACATCAAAAGTGCCAATACTTGGAGCATTTGAAGCATCAATTACAAATATATTACAAGAATCTGTATGCTCAAAGATGCTGTTACGTGAAGCATATCCTCCCTATAGCCCAGAGGAGAGGAATTAAATTGTGCAATACTACTTAGAAACAGAATGAACACCCAAATCCTTACTACTGAAAAGGATACAAAAAAAGGGGACCAGGGAACAAAAAATAGGCTTTGACTTTTCACAGGCTTTGCCTACACTCAAGCATAAATGTTATTCAGCTATTGGTAGCAAGCAGTGGATATACTTCCAATTAATTGCACATCTAGACAATAGACTGGCGAACATCACACCCGAGTTTATTGCTCCCGGGTACCACATTTGAATGTGTGCCTGGGACCGCAGCACACTGATCTGGGTCTGAGCAGCTCCAGTTGGCAGGAGGCCCAGGGGTCAACCTGCCAGCTCAGAGCTGCTCTGACCTGGCTGGGGCATGAGGTGCTCCAGCATAGGGCTAGATGGCAGGCAGCCCCCTGCACTGAAGCACCAGCCAGCCTCATTAGCATCTGCACATGCATTGCTGAGCATTAAAGCTCTTCCATAGGGTAGTACTTACATTTACAAGTACTAACCTGCAGTGGAGTTTGTTAGTTTATTGCAGCCTAATAGGGCCACACATGTAGATGCTGAGACATTTACTGTGGAGCTAATTAGTCAACTCAATGTCTCATGTAGCTGTGCCCAGTGTTCTGATTCCTGAGCTATAGAAGACTGTAAACTAGATTCAGAACTAATTCAGTTTCAGTACTGATTCCTAACATGTAGAAGAAGGCAAGATAGATTTTTAAGTGTGTTTATATGAACTTGGATAATTAACTAAGATCTATACTATAGGTGGGGCCAGTAGTTACACTTCCCATTATTAAAATTTCTTGAAATTACTTGAAATTCAGCAGGAGGAATGACTCCTTAGCAAGAGAAGTGCTGAAATAAAAAAAAAATAGCTAATAATTGTCATTGCTGCTTTTCTACAGAAAATTATGCCAGCCTGCCAAAATTGCAGAATGTGAACATTATAAAGAGCTGGGTCCTGCCACAGAAGCCAAAGCAACAGCAGCTGCACTGGGAATGAAAGGGAGCTGCCGGATGAGCTGTACTGATGAGGAGAAAGTTAAGGAGGTAAAAGAGCTGGCCTGATCTCTTCTGAATTTAAGACACAGAACCTTGTCCTTTAGTCTTTCCTTCCCTCTCCTTAGGTCAGTGGTTCTCAACTTTATTAGACTTGAGGCACCCCTTGATAGATGCAAAGCACCCCTCTGAAAATGCCAGCTCTGAGCTCTCACATTTTTTGTCCACAGAAAAACAGAGCAATTCTTTTGTGGCAAAGAACTAGAAAGACCACAACAGGTAAAGATGGTTTTAATACTATGAATTCCTATTTGAAATTTCTGGGTTTATCTTGTAAATCATATTTCCACACCTAACAGTGTGTGGCACCCCACAACACCCTGGAAAGGATCTCAAGGCACACCAGGGTGTTGTGGCACCCTGACTGGGAATCATTGTCTTAGGTACCTTTCTTCAACTAAGTCAACCAAGTGCCACCTAAATGTAACAACATGAGTAAGCTATTTGTATTGCAGTGCTGCAGGCTCAGTTCTCCCAAACCTTGTTGATGCATTAACAGGGTTAGCATCTGCATATAACACAGATTGTTGTATGCATTTTTTGACATAGTGTTTAAAATTAAATAAAAGTAAGGAAACAAGAAATGTAATGGTAGTCCTTGCTACCTTCAGTAAGCTCCTCAGTACAGTTGCATTAACAGAGTCTACATTATGGCAACAGACAGACATTTGGGGAGGTAGGGGGATGTTAGATCACATTAGAAATGGACACCTAGTCTAACTTTGTTCACACAGGAGTGGACCATATGCTTAGATCTGTAGTTGGGTTGATCTAAGCATGAACGGTACAGAAGCTCCAGGAAGGTTAGATCAGTCTAAAAATGCCTGACCCAATCTAAGTTAATGCTACCTGTGAGGCAGCCTAACTTAGATTGGGTTGGCCATTTTTAGACTGATTTAACTGTCCCAAACTTTTATATAGTTCCCAGAACAGCCCCAGGGCTGAGAGAACCTAGCTGCTGGCCCCTGCCCTGAGGCTGCACTTTTCATAGCCCCCACCTAGCATTGGGCTACTTTTAGTCCTCCTCCCTTTGCTCCATCTTGATGAACAACTCTCTACCCTCTGCTGATCAGCTAGCCCCTCTCAGCCCCCAAGTCTGCCAAACCCTCCATCCTGCAAACCACTCCTGCTGTTTTTATTAGCATTGATGCTTGGAGCTGAGGAGGTAAGTCAGGGTAGGGAGAAGGGCAGGCAGGATGGGAGGGTTGATTTGCCAGGTAGGGCTGTTTTTCTCGGGAGTAATATACCCTGGTCCCCGGGATGGAGCACTCCATGCCTCCAGCAGACTCCACCTGTTCTCCCAATCCCTCTTACGGACTCTGCCCCATGAACTTTGCTTCCTCCCACCCCAAATCTCCTGCTTGCCCTTTCAACCCCATCAAGATCCCACCGCTAGCCCCATCCATCCTAACTTACCTTAGATCAGGTGGCTATTTTTAACTCTATCTAACCTCCCCAAATGTCTGTATGCAGCCTATAAGTTTACATACTATTTTTTTTTCCAGAAGACCGTTGCCCTATTTTGACGTACAACAAATCAAAATTAAGTTGCACGGGCATCCATAAATCCGGCATTTCCTAACTTTCATGTGCTTGACTTTACAAACTAAATAATGGTCTGTTAAGACAGGGTTGTACCCAATAAATGTTTGGCAGATCCAGTGAAGGAGCAGTGGTGTGGCTGCACCCCACTTTCTGACCTCACAGATCTAGCTGCTGCTCCTGTTGTAAGTCCCTAAAGAAGATTTAGATTTTCCCCTTCCCACTTCCCTTCCAGGCTTGGAGCCTTATTCCATCCTTGCCCCTTACCCATGCATTCTCTCCTTCCCCAACTGCCACTGCCCCCAGGGTGAGGGAGGCTCCTATCCCACTACAGCCAGGCTACACGGGAGCTGTGCTCATCCTGGGACAGTGGCAGTGGGTTGGCTGGTTCTCTTTCCTTGCTTGCCCCCGCCAGGTGTTTCCCCACCAGCCATGGAGCAGGTGTGGGCAGGGGGAACACACTCACCTGCAGTTGCTGCTGTCCTGGTCTAAGCCTAGCTCCTGTGCAGCCTGGATGGAGTGGCCCTGCCCTGAAACTCCCCTCACCTTCAGTACCACAGGGACAGCAGTGGTGGCTGGTTATGGATGGGGGGGTGGGGTGGGGGAGGGAAACATGATGTGAGCAGGATAGGGAAGGAATTCTTATCTGCTTTGGGGACTTAATGTTCCCAATTGTTGTTCCCATGGTGTGGTCTGCCCAACCCAGAGGGAGCAGGGGGAGGCTGGGAACAGGGAGTGCAGCTAGCCCCATGCCTCCCTCTGCAAAATCCAGGATCCACTTCTGAATACATACTGAATTTACAAATATCTATTTCTACAGGCCACTCATCATGCCTCACAAAGATAGCAGGAGACTATTCTTATTGTTCATGTTATTAGGACATTGTATTAAGTATGTTAATATGCATTCATAACCATGATGTATAATTAAAGCATGAACATGTAAAAATGAGACACCCTGGACATTCACCTCGCTGGGGTAACTTGACCCCTGTTCTCTTCCTGCCTAGAGTGGCAGGGCTGGACCCAGTGATCTGCAAGGTCCCTTCCAGCCCTAACAATCTATGAATAGATCCATAAAAGATGGCTAAAACTCAGATCTAATTGTGTAGACCTTACTTAGGCTAAATTCCTATTGATATTTCCCATTGACCTTATTGAGGATAAGAGTCATAATTACTCATTTCTAGTGCAACTTCTAGGAGTAAACCAGGATTGGGGCATTATCTAGAACTTTAACTGGCAAGATCCCCCACCATTTTTTTCACATGATATTTCATATCTATTTAGAGGTAGCTATGTAGCATTTTTCCCATCACTAAAATCCAGTTTCCTATAGGGGAAAAAATGCAGTAAAAATATGACACAACAAATCACGTAAGGCAGAACTGATATTGGGTCAAGACTTGTATGTATTTGTAGAGAGAGAAGCGCCTGGTTATTTTTCACTTTTACTTTTGTGAAAAATATGATGGGATCTTTAAGGAGCAAAAGTACCAGGGCCTTTTTTATGTTATCCTAGACATGGCAGCCTCAATAGCACTATGTTCCCCATGCTGTCATAAGAGGGTACTGATCTAAAGCTACTCACTACTATTATTACTAGTACATGCAAAATATGGGTTTCCCTCAAGGTTCTTTCATCCAGATGTTGGTCAGGATGGATGTTGCCTTGATAAGATCTGACAAGATATCAGCCCAAGGTGACTCTCTCATGAGCTAGAGTTTAGTTACTGTACAAGCATTGTATTTTGTTCACTGAAGGCCATAGTACAGTTATGCTATGGCTATCTTGAGTAATATTTTAACCTGAAAATAATTCCATTGAAATCAATGAGACAACTTGTGGAGTAAGATGCTGCTTAACTGAGCAAGAGTATCACAATCTGGCCCTAGTATTTTTTATTTTTGAAAACTCTGCTCTCCCAAGACATCAGAGTAATGACAAACACTGACAGGTTTTATTTCATAACAGCCCAAAAGAGTTAGGAAAACATTTAAATGTAAAAAGATTCTTCATAGCCTGAGAGCTCTCTGATATGTCCTAAGTCCGGCAAAGTGTTACTTTTGGTTAATACAAATATCTCAAAACCAAGTTTATTAGGAAAATGCTGAAATACACTTCTCTATTCCAGCTCTGGTAGTTCTAACTATAATATAAGAAATCACAGATTACTATATGGTAATGCTCCTACTGACAGATATGAGTCCATGATTCATGGATTTACAAATGAATAACTTGAATTTCATCATTATTTCTAGAAAGGTTTCCTGCACTACAGTGGTGATTATGGAACAAAAAATAAAGAGCATTCAAAATTATGAAAAGTAAACCTTGATAGCCATTAGCTGCTAATGGAAAAAGTTCAGCAGGGGCACTAAATCCATATTGCATAGCCAACAATTTGTATTTTAACATATTGATAACTAATCCCAACATAACCATTCAAACCATAGTCAGTATTCTTTCTTTTGTCCCTACAGGAAATTAAATCAATAGTGCAGACATTATCCATATGTATCTATACATATATGCATATATACTTCTGAAGTACAAAATAATACAATGTGCTTCACTTTCATTTCAGATCTTTAACACAGCACTGCACTTCTTCATTCTTCTAGTCAATTTATCCTGCTAGTGTTTTTCAGCATTTTAAATCCCCAAGTTAAGTCAATAATGTTGATTACTTACCATAAGCACTGTAAACGCCATTTTAATACAGGTTATTTGCAATTTGACATCCTCATCTATATGCATTATTCCACTTGGAAAATTAAATGAAATCCTTGATTCAGAATTTGCAACACTTAGAAGTAATGATTCTGTTTACTGATTGACTGAAGTTGTGGTTTTTAAGCACTATTTAATAGAGGAAACAAAAAAACAATATTCAAGTAAAATGGAAGCATCTAAGTTACTTTAGGAAGCATTCATGTTATACGAATAATAGTCTTTTATTGTATTTTTCCTTGTTTATACCTCGAAGACACTTGGCCAACACTATTGTTAACTTAATAATGCCCATTTTGGAGATCGCTAATAATTCAAAATTTAAATGTAACAAATGATATATTAGAAAACTGAATGCTCAATAAGCTTATATTTTCTTATGTAAATACTCTTTTTTCAATATTGATTTTCCACTACATGTTTATTAGTTGATAAGTAATAGGAAATAGCTCTAAGCAAAGGTTGTATTTAACATAAAAGTGTTAGAAAAGTAAATGGAAAACAGAATCTCATTGATTGATGCTTGACCAGAGATGGCTGAATAAGCATGGAGAATAAATACTATTCCAAAATGTTAACAGAACCAAATTGGAACCCGCTTTATGTAACATCCTCTTTTCTAGTACTAGTAAGTAGCTACAATAAAAAATGAAGATGATGCAACTCATGTGCCAGAGAGCTGGCCAGTAAAGGTCTCAATCTAGGGCAGTGTTTCTCAACCTGTGGGTTGTGACCCAAAAGTGGGTCACAAGAATATACGAACGGGTCACAAACAAACTTAAAAAATGGATGAAATTTTAAAAATGGATTGTCCTTTAAATGAGAAACCTGGGAAACTGTGCCTTTTCTCTTGCAAGTTGGCAGAGCTCTAGGGACTGATCTAGGGTACATACAGCTGCTACATCTAGGTCGACCTAACCAAGGTTAGGTTGATCTAAATGCTCATTGGTGCAGGCATTCAGGGGAGTTAAATGGACAAAAATGGCACACTTGATTTAAGTTTTGTTCACCTGAGGAAGTGAACTGACTGAGATCAGGAATGGGTTAACCTGAACTATTGAATACCTGTATGCGTTCAGAGTATAACCCCAGGGCTGGGAAAGCCCAGGCATTCGCCCCAGCCCCAGGGCTGTGCTCTTCCTACCCCACCAACCCCTACTGACCTTAACCAGGCTATTTTTGACCCTCTTGTCATGACCCAAAGGTCTGATTTTGTGTATGTGTGTGCGCTTCGGCACTAAGAATTATCCCCGTGGGTTTGCAACTTCATTGCATGGAGGAGTTCTGCTGCGCAGAGAACCCGCGTGCAGGGAAGTGTTCCCACCACTTTGCAGCGATCTTTGCAGGGTGCATTTCCTTTGCAACACAGAAATGCACGGTGCAAAGGTTTCCCGCTTGTCGTATGCAAATTCATGCACTGCAATTGGCTAGTTCTAAATTATTCACACATGGTGGCTAGCGGTTGGCCTGCTAGCCGTATAAGAGGCTTGAGCAGTTTCTGCCCAAGCCGAAGAGGACTCCGCATCCATCTCGTGGGGACTCTGGGTGTGCGCGGCAGGGTAACAGAAACCCTGTGTGTCGCTCAGAGGAGTTTGGCGGCCTGATCCACCGCCCACCTCTTCCCGTCTTCGAACGGAGCCTACTATAAGACGTAACGACGAGTTTTATGCGCGCTTGTCCTGGATATCCGGAGTTTGTCTGCGTGGAGCCTAGCAAGCTCCATGTGATTGTTTGTGTTCTGTCTGCGTGGAGCCTTGCAACCTCCACGTGTGTTTGTGTTTTCTGTTGTAACCGCAACTCAAGCAAGTTCTCAGCCTACACCACGACCATCTCGGTGTAAGTAAAATAATCTTAAAATCAACCGTTACGTGTCTGTGCCTAATTCTAGCTCGGCGCCCGCCCTCTCCGACCCGGCCTGCCCGGGCTGCTGGCCACAGCCTGCGTGCAGAGCGACGAAAGCGACCCGGGGTCAGACCCGGCGCGCACACCTCTGACCCTGCCACCCCCCAAGACAGACTACTCCTGCCATGGACCAAATAACCACCCTCTCTTCTCCCCTGCAGACCTGCCAATCCCCTAATGCTGTCAACCCTTCCCCACAAATGTGCTAGGCCCTCACAAATGTGCCCTTCCTTCCCTTTCCCCCACTCCAAGTTACTTATTCTGGTTTCCTCTGCAGCTCCTGGGAGTGGCAAATGCCTGCATATGCTGCTCTCAGCCTAGGTTAATGTGGCTTAAAGTAAGACATAAGAATATAGAGTAGGTGCGGTGAACACTTGTATGCATTTTCAGTGATTACTTTGGAACAGATACATCCTTTCCCCTTGCATCTTCATGGAGCCGCATTGAAATTACTGACATTCTGCAGAAGCTCAAACCCTGGCTTGTGTACATCCAAACAGCTTCTGCTCTGCTTTCAAAAATGATCTGAAGTCAGAACTGCGTATGAGTATCAGAAAGAAGTTATGGAGGGAAGGTCAGGGATAACATGAGTAAGGCTAATAGACACCCACTGAAGCATAAGAAAGGATTTTTCTGGGGATTTTTTATCTTGTTTTCTTCTTTCTCCAGAACTCATTCTGGGAACCTGGTAAGTCTGGCATTCTTTGTGCTGAGCCAACCACTGTTTTCAAATCAATACCCACTGAAATCAGTGGACTTTGGGTTAAGGCCCCTAACTAGATTGCTGAACAGCAAGTACAGAAGTGACAAACAGCTTCAATGATGAAAGAGGGGACAATTCAAATGACTACTTGAGATAACAGAATCATAAGGTTGGAGGTCACCTGGTCCAAGCCCTTACACAAATGCAGGAATACTTCTAAATCATCCCTGTCCAATGCTTATCCAGCCTTCTTTTTAAAACCTCTAATAAAGGAGATTTTATAGCTTCCCAGGGCAGGCTATTCCAGTGCCTCACTGTTTTAACACTAAGGAAGTTAATCCTGAAAGATAATCTAAAACTGTTTTGTTGCTATTTAAAGCCAGTGCTTTGCATCCTGCTTTCTCCAGCTGAGGAGAAGAATCACAGAATCAAACCTGTTAAATTTGGGGAAAATTTCAGATTAAAGATAAATTAATTTCACTTCCAGATGTGTATCTTCCCACTTGAGGTTTTAAATATCTTAAAGATACCACAGTAATATCCTGAATTTAATATTGATGCTTGTTGGCATGAAATTTTTTCAATTGTTTTTCTCACATTTATTCAAATTAGAAGTATATTACACACCGACTTTGGAACATGTAATATGCAGATGCTGAAAGCTTGTTTGAAGGCACATTTTTATTCAGAATTATTTTAAGGATTATCTAAAAGCAGTACTGTGGATTATCAAAATGAGTCATTTCAATTGAGTTTAACTCTGTGAACATGTGAAAACGTTTCAGACAGGAGAAGAACAGTGAAGAAGATCTTAAGCTACCACTCCAGGGACCAAAAAGTTGCCAAGTAGAGTTGAAGTTTTACTAAGTCCAAATAAAACTGTGCACTTTTAAGATAGATAATATCCTATTGAAATGCTCCTTAGTTCAAGTTTCACTGAAATTTATTTTGGATTAGAAATAACAGGGATTGTAACTATTTTAGACAGCATAACGGTGATGCAAATCCAGGCAAAACATGAAGCAAAAATATGCCCCTTCCCTGCCTCAGTTGTCTCACATTCCTCAACCATTGTTTGAGTTTGGATCCAAGTCCTCTAGGATGTTAAGTGTTCTCTTTGCCTTCTCCTGTCCAGTTTTGTTTCTGGTATCTTCTCTTTCTTTTTCAAATGATTAGTAAGAAAGTCCTCTCATTCTATAAAGCTTCAATTCCCCTTTTCAGGTAACCCTACAATCAGTCTCACTTTATGCTCAGCTGCTTAATTTCTAGTACAGCTGGGTGGCTGGTTTTCTTGGTCTGACCACATACTTTGCCCCTGGATCTTCCATTCAAATTTACTATTATGAGATCTAATGATCCCCCATTTTTATCTCTCTGCCAAGTGTAAGAATTTCTTCTGATGCTTTCAGGTATTCTGTCACAGTACAGAAAACACAGAAGAGTTTCATGATTAAAACGATCACTGGAAAGAAACAGAAAAGGTAGCTATAGAAATTAATGGACATACACTTGACATAAATTAATCTATGAATCTGCTACTGTCACGATCCCCTAAATATGGGAACAATATTCTAGGACCGGACAATGGAAAAGGTAGGTTAAAAAGTAATTTTGGTAATAACAGAGCATATATAAATTGATCACAGGATGATTGTGAATTATTAACATGATACAGCTCCTAAAAAAGGCAAATGCCATCATGAAGATAAGGGTCAAATTGACAAGCACAAGCTGAGAAGCATCAGCATTAGTATTACAGACATCAGCCCTTGCATACTCTGTAACCAAGTACCGTGCACCGGGATGGACCAGAAGCAGTTAAACTTGTTGACATCCAACTGAATTCTGCAATATGGTACATCACTGAATCCCTCAAGTTGACCCCAACACCTTGGTTGCCCATATTGTCACATATCACTCCTCTACCCATTCGTCATGAGGCAGCAACTCTATAGGAAGTCCAATGAAAGAAGAAAACAAACATCTCCCCATCTACCAGGACCTCAACAATGCCCCTCACCATCACCTGAAGTTGTGCAAGCCCTTCTGGATCCATGTACTTAATTTTCAACAATGTAACTTCAACCCTGATGAAACTTGGAAAACTGAATGGAGTTCACCAGAAGTCCCAAATAAACATCTTGTGATAGATCCAACACAGAAGGCCCCTACCTTGGATCTCCTGTGACATTCATGGGCAACTCTAAACCATATCTGCACAAACCATTGGAGATGGTTTCGATTTGATGCACAAATGGAAAATTAAACACTCCCATGTGCAGCTGTGGTCACCCAGGACAGACCATGGAACATATAATGATTCAATGCCTGATACACAAACATGAAGGAAGTATCACAGAGATACACTCTGCTGCTTCTGACACAATTGTTTGGCTCAATCACCTAAACGTAACATTATAGTTTATGCTATAAACTATAATGCTGTTGCTGTTCTGTATCTACAATAGCCATACAAAAGAAGAACAAGACATGAAAATAAGCATTTCTTATGTTCAAAATTCTCCATGTTAATTCAATAGAAGTACATTCAATTAAAATTAAACATGCAAGTGTGTTTATAGTTTCTTTTTAATGGTAGAAGTATTTATTCCTAACAACTTCCCAATTAAAAATACCTTTAGGAAACACCTGAACTAACCAGTTTGTTTCACAATTGGAACTGGCAATGTCTGTAGGGCTAGGGACAGACATTACACTTAAACAGGTTTAAGTGATCAGAACCTGGCTTAAACCTGTAACAGAACAGAAGTTCAGTGAACATAAACCATTTTGAAAATGGCTGAAAGTGGTTTGAGATAAACCTGGTTGAATGTAAACCTGATTGAATTAAGACATAACTGAATTGGCGGAAGCCGGTTTATGCAATGTCTGTCCCAGACCCCTTGCTGTTTTAAGATAAACCAGATACCCCCAACATCTTGGCATGCTTTCTGGGATGGGCGGGACTCTCTGCTCCACAGAATAGCTGTCCCCTCCCCTCTGCTCCCTGGCTAGAGCTCTGGCAGAGACTTGCAGGCACAGCAGGGACTGACTGGCTTCCCCCTGCCTTTCCCTCCCTCTTGCTGCTTGGTGGACAAGCAGGTATCTCCCCTCCCTCCCTCCTTCCTATCTCCCACAGCATAGACTCCCAACCCTACAGACCCTAGGCATGTGGTATGCTAGCTAACGCTGAGAGGTGTCTCTGTGCGAGTCTCTCCAATTTCACTGGAACAAGCAGGCAGAACAGTGATGGCTTAGGGTTGTTCAGAGCTAATCAACAGGTCAGCTGGTAAGCTGTTTAAGAAGAACTTGAAGTAATGGAGATAGGCTATTATTTTGCTAATGAGGTGATAAATACTGTTATCAGCTGCTTGCTGGCTTGCTCAACTGTCAGTTTGCTTTAGACAGTATAAAGAAGCAGCAAGGGAGACTGAAAACCTTTGTATCATCAACAGATGCATGCACTGCACACCTACTCTTCCCGCAGAGTGCTAGTCTTGGGCTGGGATCTAGCAACATTCCCACCCCTTGAGCAGTGAGTGTGGAAAAGTCTGGGATGGTGCAGGCAAACCTCCCTAATCAGAGCATCCTGTTGGGGCCTGCCCATGCCTCCCTCCCCATGCCCCTCAGCTCAACACTGTGCAAGGGAGGACTGCTCTAGCACCCCAGCTTCTAGCCTGAGCCACTGCAGGCATGTGCCTGCTTGTCTGGCATGTCTGTGCAGTTACAAAGTGATTTAGCCTATCCAGGTTAGACTAACTTGCAAAGATTGAATCAATTCAGGCTCAGGCTTTTTGAATGTCTCTCCCTAGCCTACCAGTTCTGTACAATGTTAAACACTCTCAGTGATCAACACCAAAGAAGTGATAAGTAGATGAAAAGTTGATTACAGTCCCATTGGTAGAATTCAAATGGATGACCTGCCAGGACAATTGCATAGACAACTGCTCTCTTATGTTTAGCTCTGTTTGTCTATTAGTGGCACAAAGCCAGATGTTATCAGTGACACAGTTTTGTCAGGTACTTAAACAGAGACTGTCTAGGCTTTTACTGTTTATGCATTTATTTATTTGTTAAGCTACAGTATATAACTATGTGCATTCCATTTATCTTTGCTTTAGAGAGATTGACACAGTGAATTATGAAGTCAAACCCTAGGCTAGAAGATGCCTATAAAGATTAAGGCATTTCCTCCTTTTCCTAACAATTAGGATCACTAGACTGCTAAGTGGAGATCAATTGTAATTGGGGAACTGAGTGAGGGCAATAAACAAATTACTGGTGTTTTCACTGAAGCCTGTTGGTTTACAGACCCACTGTTATTTAATCCAGAAGTCCTGTAAATTGTAAATTATCCATTAGGGTTGTCACAGGGCCCTTGAAAAGGAGTTCCTTACTAGCAGAAAGACACAGGAAAAGAAATTTGTCTAGATTTCTCCATGAAACAGAAAAAGCCACAGCTGACTCATTATGGACATATAGAAACAGTTTAGTTATATAGAAACCTTAAAGGTTTCAGTGGTTTGGCTTAATAAATAGCAAAAGTCTGGATGCTTATCTGAACCTTAGATGAATCTTTTTCGTCTACAAAACTGGATTGAATTACAATGCAAAAACTATTTCATGAGATTGCAAGTATTTCTTTTTGTATTTTCACCTTAGCTAGAAATGGCAAAATCTCACTGTATTTTGATACTGAGGCCCACCTAAAACTGGGAAGCATGGAAATGCAAGTAGATGAAATATAACAGTGGGAACTAAAACGTATTTTGGATTCACTTGAAGAATTGTTCTGAAACACATCTTTAGATTATCTCAGCAGTTCAGACTGTTAAAAATGATACATTCATGGATCAGTGCCTCATTGTACTTTGTGCTGCACAAACAGACCAAAAAGTGATTCTTGCCTCAAGGACTATTTAAATGTTATTAATATAATAGAAGATAGACTTCCTGAAAGCTTGGACTATTATAATGACGTGGCTACACGGCTTCACAGCTAGGGGTGAACGCAAAGACATGACTAGTAAATTGTTATTGTCATAACAGATGAATATGGCGAATAGTGATACAAATGACAGAAAATGAAGGGCAACATATGAATTATTGAATAAATGGCCACAGTGGATAAAAAACAGTGTCACTGTATGAAATAGCAGTGCGACAATCAAGGGAGCAATCAAGCTCCCCTGGCCAGAGATCTGGCACCAATGCAATTAATTCAGGTTATATGTTATAAGTCTCACTCTCTTGCTAATATGGTTCTGCAAATATTAGAGAGCAGAAGATGGGAACTGGTAAATTTTAAAAATGTACTAGAGAACAGAAGAGAACTCTCTACTGGATAGATCATTTATCTCGTAAGGACAGTAATTCTCAAAATCTATATTGGGCACGTGTCAAAGCAGTTTCAGTGAGACAGACCATGCTGTGTCCTGAAGCATGCACAAGCAAGGGCTTCATGGTGATATCTTTTACTGGACTATAGTTGGGAAAGATGCTAGACAGACTTTTGGGCACAAAGGACCCTCTCTCAGGCCTGAGGAGAGGCATTTTTTGCTCAAAAGTTTGTTTAACAACTCTCCCAACTATATAGTTGGTCCGGTAAAAGGTGCCATCGGAAAAAAAAAATAACCTTGCTTCTCCCAAATATCAGAGGGGTATGACATAATTATGACAGGAGCAATGTTGAAACAAGTAAGAAGGTTATAATTAAGTCAGGGAAGGCATGATAACAACAGTAGATTAACAATTGCTCACAACTGGTCAGAAGCAAAGGTTTTGCTTATATGCCTCCTCAAACTCTGCTGCACAATGCAGAGCAGAGCAAAATGACAGAAAGAGAGGCAAGGAACAGACATAGCAAACAGCTGTGCAATGCTCCTTGTTGCAAAACCTCAATGTGGATCAAGGAGATGTGGCTATGGACCACTCTATTTCCCAGTGAAATAGCTTTAAAACACAACCTATAACCCCAAAGCCAAAGCCAGTCACAAAGACATACACTACCATTGCTAAACATGGCTGGTAAACAGACTGCATGGGGAAATTCTCTCTGTATACTTGCATGGTGGTCTGTGGAACATGGAGAAGGGCTTTTGTGGATTTCTAGCTTTTACATATTTTTCTAATTCCAACCTCTGTCTACTAGGCAGAGGTGTAAAAAGTAATTTTTGCATTCTGGGCAGTGGAGGCAGCAGCTAGGCTGGCAACGGTGGCAGCTGCCAATCTTGAGTGTCCTCCAATCCAATGCCCAGGTCTGGTGCCCAGCTCACCCACCCTTAGTTACGCTACTGTGACAGTAAAAGTGTAGAAAGAACAAAATAGGAAGGAACAACCAGCATAGTTACATATGAAAATCAAAATTGTCGCTTTTATGGTTTCTTGTTTGTTTGTTTTTTGTTTTTAGAGCCAAGAAGTTATTACAAGCAAGAACTCTGAGTACAACGTGTTACGGACAAGGCACGGAACAATGATAGTATCTGACTATTAGGAATCTACTTTGCAAATCCCACTCTGATTTAATAATAGAAATTCATACAGAAGCAGGAGAAATAAAAAGATCTACTGTTCAATCCAGTATGAGAAGCTCATAGAGAAAGGAAACAACCTGGGGCAATATTTTCACATACATTAAATATATATATTTGGGGTGTGATATCCCATTAACAGACATCATATGCCTCCTCTGGAGATACTAATTCCTAATTCCATCAGGGAAACATAACTATGTATATTGTGGGTGCTCATTACTAATGTTTCAGAAATTGCTTACCTCTCAATAAGGAAACTACATGTAGATGAAAACTCTAACGATACTATTTTGCTAAGTTCAAGACCAATATCAGTGATTCGAGTCTATATTTTAAGAGATTTAAAACCATAAAACCTGGCTGCAGTTCACCAGGTTTTATGATTTGGGGTCCATTTTGACTTCTATAGAGAGAAAACTCCCACTGAAATTGATGGAAAGGGTTTGTCTGAGTAAGTAGTCTGGTGTTGTGTCTACAGTTCTTTAATTCTTGTTCTCTAAAATTCCTTGTGTAGCTGCATGTATTAAAACAAGGGATATATTTGAATATATATCTTAGTGCCATATTGTCTCTGTTGTATGCAATTGGGTAACTCTTAAATCACCTTAAAACTGGAAAAGGATGCATTTCACACCATTATGGACTGCTTAATTCAATTCGTAAATAGATTTCCATTTTAAGTCTTATTTTGACACATGCACTAAATTCCTCAGAACAAATTCAATCTACATAAAAGTCACCATAAATTTCATGATGTCATTATAGATAGATTTTTTGCTAAATGTATTGATTTCTAAAGAGTGTTCAAAACTTTAAAAATACCTTTCAATTTGCATACTTTTTGGAACACCTTATCAGGAAACAATTTGACCTAAAGTGCCATATCAGCTAATTTAATCTGATGTCAATGAGAACTGAATATTCTAGAAGTGTTTGATATGTAAATATGAAGGATATTTCAACATAGGCTTGAAATTAGGGCTTTCAGTTGCATATACTTCTCTATCATCCTGTAGTATTGACTTATTGGTAGAATAATTGAGCTGTTAGGTACGTAACTGGGGTCTTCAAGAACTTTCTTAGCAGAACCAATCAGGTTAAATGTCTACCTAAACTGATGAGTTGAACTGAGTGAGTATTGTACAACCTTCTAAAGGGTTCTTCAGAGGCTAGACATGTCACTGGGGAGTTGGTGGGGATTCCCTTTGTAAAAATTAGACACCCTGAAGATGAGAGGATGAATATGGCAAAGAATAAAAACTCAATGGTTTCATAAAATCCTCCTGAACTATTGCACAGCTTATAAACCCCACAAGTTCTCCTGCAGTTTAAAAGAATTGCAAGAACTCCTGTAGAGGTTGTAAAATGTACTGGACTCCAGAGGGTTTGTCAACTCCACATGATCTGTGGTGGAGCTTATAAACTCTGAATGAACTCCTGTAGAGTTTATAAACTCTCATTGGACCTTTATAAACTCTAGGAATCCTGCACTGATTATAAAAACCTAAGGACTCCTAATGTTGCTTATACCATATTACTGCTTTACCAAGACAAATACATCTAAATTATTTCAAGTCAATAATGCACATTCTAGCATCACACAGCATTTTGTTAGAAACTGTGGGGGGGAAACCTTAAGAAAATTTCGTGACTGTAAGATTACATAACAGTATCTCTCTTAATGAATCACATGGCAAATAAGCACACAGAATGAATTCTTGCCTGAGAATCCAGCGGCCTGTTGGGAAGGGAGTTTTTTCTCCTCTTTAGGATAGGCTGGATCAAGAGATATTTCCTTTGACTTCTCATGAATTATGCTTAGAGGAGAGCCACCTGTTTGATCAATCTCATTTTGGTCGGTAGATTGGGCTAAGCAAAGCATGTGGAAGAAAGACAGCAGGTTTCTTAAGTCAAAAACATCAAGTTCATTGCTTAAAGTCTTTTCTTTCTTGAGTTTGTAACCGCATCTGTTGAATTGGCTGGACTTTTGGAAGTTTCCGAATGTCCAATTTACTGCAGTTGCCAAGCATGTTCACACCCTTCCCTAAGTTCCAGCTTCTTCTTCCTGGACTGCTCATGTATTTTGCATGAAAAAGTCACAAGATGGACTGCATAAAAAGCCCATGGCAAAGAATCCAGCTCTAATCCATCCCAGTTTAGTGCCCAGATCATTAGATTACAAAGCTCAGACTACATTTCTGGATCAATGAATGTTGAATTTTTTTCTGCAAAGTGGCACAGCTTTAACAAGAAGGGTGTAAAAGAAAAAAAAAAAGGTTGAACCTCTTCTTAGCCTGAGGGCTGCCTTTTAAAAGAAAAAGAATGTGTTCTGCTCAGTTCCTTAAAAGAACAAGTATAGGCACCTCTTCTTGGAAAACAGTTGATATCTGAGGTGATGGAGCTCCTCAACACTGCTGAGGGAGAGGGGCAGGACTCATCTCAATCTTCAGCATCTCACTACCATCTAATTCTAGGCAACTGCATGCATTTGTAGTTGCACTTTAAGCCACTCCCTGTTCAACCTGAGATCTGCTTTGGATCCCAGGCTGTTTGTAGATGTGCTTACCATTTTCTAAACCATGTCAACTGATTTGCATCACACAGTTTGAATCAAATTTCAATTCAAACTCAGGTTTAATAGATGATCAAAGGGGTTTGCCCCTTTCTTCACAGACCAATAGTCCCTGTGCTTAGGCAGGGCTGAGGGCCTAGTCAGAATACTGATACCTAGTCATGGTGGACATTTATACACGTACATTTGTCTGCTCTGATGCGCTGGAAATCCAGCGCATCACAGCAGACTCAATTAATTGAGTCTGTTCCGGATGTGAGCCGATGCACCCAGCGCTGCATTGCGTGCATTTGTATAACTGGTGAAAAGTGTGTCAGCGTGGAGAAAATGGCAGCAGCGCACTTTTGAACTAAAATACCTTTGATGTGTTTATTTCAAAAGTGCGCTGCTGCCATTTTCTCAGCGCTGACGCACATTTTGCCATTTATACAAATGCACGCGCTGCAGCACCTGGTGTTTTTAAAAGTACAGTGCAAGCAAATGCCCAGTGAGGTCTTGTTGGCACTTTGTAAAGTGTTGCTTTGTGCCTGGTAGACTGTTGTGTTGCAGAAACCCAACTGAGTTTCCCTTTGCCTTGAGGGGACTGATATTTGCAATACTTATCTGCATTCCTAACGAAAGCATAGCTGAGTTCTTAAGGACTGCTTTTCCTAAAAGCAATGCCATACATGCATATTAATTAATACAATTTAAATTGCCTAATTCGGACTGCCTAGTCTGCATTCACTTTAATACTCATTCAATAAGGATTAGTTAATTTGAACTGGAGCCAATTTTAATTCAGACTACAGTCATCCATGTGTATATAGTGATGGCTATAGTCCAGATTAAACCTAGAAAAACATAATGTCTATATATGGCCCCAGTCGGACGTGCTCAACTCTTCCAAATGCACCACATATGGAACATGGGCATGAAGTACAGGGTTCTAGATTCTATTTGTGAGGCCCAGTGCTTGAAAGTACACTATTGCTCTTCTGAACGTTTAGGCACTGAAGTCTTGTTTTTAGGATCTAACCCCCTGAGATTACTTCATGACAGTCTAGACCTTT